>NC_133900.1:55756817-56051226 GCF_964199755.1 Larus michahellis | reverse complement strand
GAGATACACACTTTCTTGAGCTCATATTATTATGTCTTCTCACCGGTTGCATGTTATTTGCAAGTATCTTACTCTTTTAGCTGTTCCTTTGAACCACAAGATTTTAAGAATCATTCCTGTATTTATGTATTCCACCTCATTGGGATTTTTTCTTTGTTTGCACAGGGACAAGAAAATAGACTTTGTCCTGGACACTGTGCATTGCTCTGGTTTAAAAACAGTGTTGTCTTTTTCTTAATTACAGTAAGTTGGATCGCACTCATCCATCACTTTCCCAGTTGTCTCTCGCATCAGGCTCTTTCTCCTCCTTCTCTGATCCTGTGTTTAGTGTCATTGGTATTTGTTCTGCAGAGAAAGGCCCTGTCTTCCCCTGTATTACACTGAATACTCTCTTGACAACAGGCTCTCAAACAGATACAAGTCTCTCTTCCAAATGAAATTGCTCCATTTGCCAAGACAAGAAGAGCCCACGTTTCCAAAACAGAGTCCTCTGATTTTCTCAGCCAGCATTTTGGGAAGGAGAATTTTCCAAACAGTTTCAGGACCATGTTCCAGTCATCACTGTGCAATAATACTAATTACGAAGACAGTCAGCACCAATATCAATCCTGCCACCTCCACGGCTCTCCAAGATAAGAAATGTATTCTCCTAGCCTTACGCTTTCTTTGTTTCCCACAAGAGCACTAAAGTTCCCTGGAAGGGCAGTTTCTTCACACCTCCAGGTTAGTTTGGATGACAAGTCTAAGAAGATTAACTTCTGTAATGTTTTCTAAAAACCACTGTAAGGAGGATCACTGGCACAGATGACTGATTTTCATCCAGGAGATTCTAGCATTGTTCCACTATCTCATGCATTTATTAGGATTTCATTTCTTTCTGGAGCCTCAAGGGAAATTTCATAATCAGCACACCTGGTATGTGTAGTATAAATAATTAAGGAGATGCCCTCTCTAACAATCTATGCAGAAAGGCTGTTCTGCTGTAAGAAATGGCCTGGATCATAGTCTTATTAGAAGAAAGAGTTAGGATTATGAGATTCTCTCCATTTTCAGACCCAAAAAACCTCATGAACATTTACTGAACCAGATGGAATCAAGGCATTACCTGATCTATAGAGGAACCTGCTCAATTGGTATGTTTATGAGTTAATTCAATATTATTCTTTCTACGCTGTGAGCATAGATGGTACTTCATCATCATTTTTCTATCCCAGGATATAATTTATTGCTTGCCTTAACAAAACGATCATAACACCAATTTAGCTTAACAATCACAGCAAGAAAAATACTGTGTGTGACAAATTTGGAAGTAAGCCAGCACAATATAAACAGGTTTGATGACAAAAATACTTAGGGCAAACCATGATAAAGACAACAGAGATCACGAGAAGCCCTCCATATTTAGCTTTAGCTATTCAGCAACTTGCAAGGTTAATATAATCGTTACAGCCCAAGCTCCAGTCTTTGGAGTTTCCCCCCCCCAGCCACTAAGAGCACTGAAGCCCTCACAGATTGGACCTCCTAAGAAGAAGGAAATGTATTATCACAAATGGATAAAATAGTCAATACCGCCTGTGCAGTGCAGGACGTGCAAATTCACGTCTGATGGCTCACACTAACGCATTGGTAGCATCTGCACAACTTTGATCGGAAAGGGTTATTTGGGGTTTTGTGGTTTTTTCCTCGGAGGGCAAAGTCCCTCAGTAGCTGGACTTTCACTTAAGTGCTTTGTGTCTTTCTCTGTTTTAGCCTCAGAACCCTTTGTTCTGAATTCTTCTTTCTGCTACCTTTGATTAATCCCTGCCTTTATCTGTATTTAATACTTACACTACAGATCCCTCACTTGAAATCTTTTTTATTTTCTTCCCCCAAACCCAAACGCAGGTTTTGCTTTAACGCTTCTAAAAAAGCTTTATCATTTGAGTGTGATTCACTTTACACTGCCATCCATAACTAAAGTACAGCACAGTAAATGGCATATTTGTGATTTGGAATCCAGTTTTGCAGATAAAAGAGGTTAAACAGATCATTTAAATACACCTCTTTGATATGTAACTGAAATAGATTCAAACACTGAGATTTGCTCACCATCATTACTCCTATTTTCCAACACATTAATTGGATATAGGCAGTCAAATCAAGAAAATCAGCTTCTCATCAAGGGCTGTGTTCTAAATTCTGGGATTTTTTTACAGCTAAAAAAACGCTAATGAATAATTTATGACCAAAAGATTAAATCTTATATGAACAAAACCAGGCATATATGCAACATTGTGTAAACATACTCCCACCCTTTCAACTTGCCCGGTTACTTTAGGTCCGCCTAAGTGCTTACACATTTTTCTAAAGGAATCAGGTTTGAAAGATCTATGACTAATTAAGTCTATTGCTATTAGTGTGAGCAGGCCATATTTAAATCCCACTTTTCAATGGGTTATGAACAAAAGTGTATTCATTACCAGAATTTCTCCCTTTCTAAAAGCCCAATGCTACAATTGGATGTGATCGGGCACCTGCTTACACCTATACGTTGCTTTCAGGGGACTCTGCTCAGCCGCAAGGGCGCTCCTGCGTGGGTCCTCTAGAACCAGAGCCTTCAGTCGCAGCATGATAAAGCATCATAGCATTATAGTAGTTTTCCTAAGACAAATGAAAAGGACTCATCTTTATCTTCAAGGTTAGTTTGTATTGGTAACATCAAGACCTTACCGCTCAATTTAGAAAAAGAGAAGCAGGAAGCAGTTACCAAGGTAGAGGGATTCAGGCATCCTATGATAAAATGCAGTATTCGGTTTCAGTACTGCCCTCTTCCTATCCTATCCAGAACAGTAGGATGCATGGGATCTGATTAATTAAACCAATTTTTCAGCAAAAAGTGGGTTTGAGTTTAGAAAGTGGTACCAGGAGGACTCTGGATGTGTCCAGAGGGAGAAGCCCACCGGTAAGCTTCACAAGCTGAGCAATATTTTTCTTCTCTTGGAGAAGTAAATGTGTGATTTGAAAGCCTGCACAGAAGGGATTTACATCCACGGGATGAGCACTTGGCAACTTTAGGCATTGTGTGAAACCTGTTAAGACTTACCTTTCTCCACCTGCCTGCTTCATTCTGCTCCAGTGCAGACCTGCACAACCCCGCGCCGCTCAGCAACGAGCCTGTTCTACGCAGCCACGGCTGAGTGAGCCCACTAATACTCAATGTGCTGCAAGTACTCCCGAGCTGTAGGGACCTAAGGGGTTAATCCAACTCGCCGGCATACATTCAACCATGCTAAGAGCATTCCACAGAAATACCATCCTGAGCTAGCAGCCCAGAAGGAATAGCTAACCTGACACATGCTCTGTCCGGGCAACGGGCAAAGACACTCGCTTTTTTAAACTCAGCATCAATAGTGCACTTTGCGGGGCACTCAGGAACTCTTGGGAACCCATGGGCATGGGAAAAAAAAAATAAAAAAAATCAGCCGTTGTATAGACAGCTGCATGTAAAAAAAAAAAAAAACAACAAAAAAAACCAACCAAAAAAAAACCCAACCAAGCCCCAAACTGGAAAGCGGTTTATGCAGCATTAGCTGTGAAAGTTGTACTTTGCTTTAAGCAGACTCATTTCGAGTTCGTACCACCTGTTTAAAAGGCAAAATATTTCCTCATTCATTTTAAAAATCTGCCGCTCTGCCGGCCCCCCCCCCTTTGCATAAACGTGCCACATAGACACACACTTACAGGAGAATAAAGAACCCGCAGTTGTAAGTATCCCAGATATTGATCTCTATCAGGCTATATAAACCAGCAGTTTTAGCAGTCTCGCAGGAGTTTGCTGTAAAAGCAATTGGAACTGCAATTAACAACAGCACATCTTAGGATAGGGAAAGACTTCTAACTAGAAGCTAATTAGGAGGGCAAACACTGAAGCTTGTTAGCTGAGATGCTAATGAGAATTATACTTGAGTGGCAGCAGACTAGCTATTCAGAGTTAATTAGAAACCTCAGCTGATAGTATATTGCTCTTAAGAGCTTTCAAAACAAACAACTGGAAAAACTGTCCTGCAGCTAAGGATCCAGCATGCCATGTTGGGTAATTCATGGAACAGCCAGAAAATCACACTCGGGCATGAGAGTAATTTAGCAGCATGTGAAAAAAGGTAGAGAGGGGAGGTTTTTAGGAGGTGCGTGCCCTCCTGGATTTTCTGCGACGGTTCTGTTCGTCAGTGGCAAACCTGATGCCCTGCCATTCACACCGCCTGGCAAAAACGGGGTCCCAGTTGGAGCAGAGCAGGGTGAGCCATAGGGCTGCTGCACGACCCACGCACCCACTCTGGTCTGGTGCAGAACCAGGACAAGGACCTGGGCTGGTTCAACAGCCCCTGAGAGCCTTCCTATCCCACCAGCCCCTGAGAGCCTTCCTATCCCACCCACCAGCCTCTCCCATCCCGGCCCTGGCTCACACGGGGGAAGCCACTGGGGCCGGCGGTACCAGCTGTGTGCAAGTTGCTCTCACTATCCCTCTGCCTTCCCGCAGCATGGGAGGGTTTTATTCTCTCCCTTCTCTCTTTGCACAGCGAGGAGGCGAAGGGTAAATCGAGGCGCTTCGAAGGGGGGAAAAAAAAAAAATCTGTTAAACGTAACGTGGCCGCAATGGGGATCGTGAAGCGTGGCCTTACCTGGGCTGAGTTGCATGGCTGATTCCTGCTCTGAGCAGAGCCAGGGAGGCAAAGCAGAGGGGCTGCCTGTTTAAATGTTTCCTCTCTGCCTGATTGGAAGCGCAAGAGCCAGTCAGGGGCAGGGGAGAGGCTGCTAAACTCAAAGTAGGTTGCTTGTTTCAGGAAAAGATTGGATACTGGAGAACCTGCAGACTGGTTCACAGCGCAGTTGAACACACGAAAAACGTGCGGGTGTCGCAGGGGAGAGAGACGCTCCAGAAGAATCAAGGGGATTTTCAGTTTCGCCGAGGCCCTGTTTGCCTTAAAACTTGCAGCAATTTAAGCAAAACCTGGTTTTAATTCTATTTATTGAAACCAACTGCAAACCCATGTGGGTACTCTTAAACAGATTCAGCTTTCCAAGAGAAAAAAACCAATGCAACGCAGATTTCAATTAAAGCGCACAGAAAAGCACCCAAAAGCGAGTTTACACCAGTGTAATTAAATAGATCTCAAAGTTTAACTTTAGCTAAACAAATGTGACTTTTTAATGCAGAATTGACCTGGCTGATGGTGTGTGAGGGGATGGGGAACGTTCCATAACGAAATCTCCTTGCAAGACTCCCGGGAAGGGGGAATGTGTAAATACACCCTTCGCACAAGCTTTTCAGTATCTGCAGTGGAAAGCGTGTGAAAGTACAAAGAATTAAGAGTAGACACCAACACTGGCAACTATAATCCATAAATCCATCTATTTCTAAAAGCAAAAAAAAAAAAAAAAGTGCCTGCGCGCAAGCAGTATTCTGAAGAGACAAATTTACTCCACTAAAGCTTTGGGAACCATCATTTTCACCTGATGTTTTTGAAGCAAGAGCCCCGGATTGTTGTTATTCAGGTTTAGCAGGACTTGTAAACGCTGACTGAAGCTAGAGGCAAAATTCCCCGAACACCAAAGTGATGCAGCTCTGGGCTCGACCACGCTGCAGCTCACTGGAGAATCGTCCCAGCCACGAGCCATACGCCTCGGCTCAGCAGACTGTGGTCCACTGGTGACCGGGACATGATCGTGGGTGTGATGAGGCCATTTTGCAGATCTGAACTCACCTGCGGCCGGTGCCTGTGATCCCCCAGCTGGCTGGAAGCACCGAACAGGGGTCCCCTCACCCAGCAGCTTGCACAGCTGCTCTCTGCTCAGAGCAAAGCGTAATAAGCCGCTTGGCCAGCTCAAACCAGGCTAAAGAAAAGAAACGGGAAAGATTTAAATGCAAGTTACTTGTATTAATGCTGCAGAGAAAATTTACTAGTGGGGAACTGAGGGTATAGATAGCGATACCTCTCAGTCAGTCCTAGCAAACTGCTCTCAAGCTGGCACAGGTCCTAGGAGCAACCTAGCCAGCGCGGAGATGAAAGGCAGCTGCCTTCCTCTCCTTCTCAGGGCTGATCCCCCCCCCGCCCCAGGCCTTCACTTAGTACTTCTGGCAGATTTTCCCCATATCAAAGACTTTCATGGAAGCAACCTTCCCAGAGCTGCAGCCCCAGCTGGAAGCAAACCGGGACAAGGCTTCGGGTGCTTCCAGGGTTTGTATTGCTGGCAGCAAGCAGATACAGCCATAGGCCCAGCTGGGCAGAGCTCCGATTTGGACACAGACACATTTGCGTCTGTCCTCCCCCTGTGACCGCCCCAGTGCCAGGAGTGGAAGGCTGTGGGATGCTGGTATCAGACACAGCATCGTCTGCAGGATATGGTATCTCCAAGGAGTGGTGGACAGTAATTCCAGTGCCCAAGTTGACAGCATAAAGTATGTACCTGTACATAAAAGGTCGGTTTAGCCAAGTCTGAGCCTCTTTTACAGTTAGCAGCCCATGGGTGGGTTTGGTTTTTTTCTGTGCTTGAGGATATTGATGCTTAGCTTGCTTTGCACCAGTGATAGTACCTTTAATGATAGCGGAGGACCACAGCGGCGCCTGCCCTCTCAGTGCTGCAACTGGGCAAAGGTACTCTGACCCCAAAGCCTTATCAGCCTGGGCACGGTCAGCCCTAAAGCCAGGATCAGAAGGCACCCCCTGTGCTGCTAGGGGCTGCGTTCATCCTACTTGAGTGCCACTTGAGCGTTTCTATCTACCGCTGCGTTATTGGCTCATCCTACGCAACCAGAGTCTATAAGGGGGCACAAGGGTCACCCATTTCTGTGAAAAAAAAGGTACCTGAGAATCCTCACTAAACTTGGCTTTCACCAGATTACCTTCAGCCTTTGGTTTCTGCACTTTCCTCAAACTCTTCTTCAGTTTCTCAAGCGCTTTATCAGGACTAATACCTCACGCCCAACAGACATACTTGCAGTTGGCCACAGCACAAGGTAAGCAAGACAGGCAATTCCCAACAATTCCCAGCGTGCCAGTTTCTCTATCCCTCCTCTCTTCCAGACAGGCATTTCAGAAAGGCATTGCAGCGAGCACCCTTTAACATGCTGTGCTAGCACCTCATAGTATTATATTTATTTTGGGAAAAAAAAAAAAATCAAAGATACTGGACTAAAACTATCACTGGCTCACGCCAACGCATATATAGGCATGAGCCGATGGTAGTATATGTATGGGGAGGCCTATAGTGATAATCCAACGGTAGTGAGGCTTGAGATAATATATTATCAGGAACGCTTCTGGCTGGAACCACAGATGGAAGCGCCGTATTTGCCCCCCCGCCCCCTGCTCAGGACACACGCCCTCAGCTCTGAGCACTTCGCTTCCCAGAGCAGGGAGTCCTCTGGCCGTGTCTTTCAGCCTCTGAGGAAACTATAGAAAAACTGGGTTTTCCAAATACATCTTGCTGCCTTGCTGAGCAATCTCCATTCTCCTCAGACATCCCCAAACACAGCAATCATTTTGATCCCATTGATTCAGGAGGGCAACACACAGTCTTTTAACATCCCAGCAAGCATATGCTACAAACTGTAACTTTCCCCATTTGTTACCTGCGCTCGGTTCCCAGCTTCCCTCCGCAGGGATAAGTGTACAGCTCTAATCCTGAATTTAATCTATTTACCCTCTCCTGGCTGCGAATCTCTTTCAGCATTGCTGGCTCCACACTGGCTTGCACACAGCATCCGACTCCACAAGAGCCCAATTTTCCTTTCAGGCTGATGGTCTCCCGCTGCAGCAGCATCAGCTCCCCCTGCGAAGGAGTCCCCGGCGCCGGCCCTCTCCTCCCGGCCCACGCTGCACACCTGCGGCCTAATCACACAATCTGGTGCAGATTTTACCTCTTTTTCTGCCCCCCCCAGAACTAGGCTGCCGTGTAGCTTGCATTGCGGCTCCCCAGGGATCGGCGTTTTAGCTCTGCAGGACACACTACCCCAGGTCTCTGTCTTGTAATGGTTTTAATTTTTTATCGTGCTCAGAGCACTGCTTGCTGTCTCTTCTCTTAAGTTTTCATATGCACTGGGGGAATTTCCTTTGCTTGGCAAATGTTCATGGATTTATCAAAGATTATTTCTGTGTTTTCTAATAATGGGTTTCCTAGTAATGCCTCCAAATTGACTTCCCCCCCCCGCCCTAATTTGTAGTCTGATGTCTCACAACCAACATAATGCCCCAAAATTGCAACACTGCACCTTTAATCTTAGATCATTCACCAATCCTCTTTTTCTTCAAGGAAGAAAAGAGAAAAAAAAAAAAAGGTAGTATCAGGAGCAGAAGTCTTTTCTTTGTTGAAGCCTTTGGCCTCGGGTCAAGAAAGCTTTTCATGGGAAAGCCCTGTAGTTCCCTGGAGAACTTGCATAAAACCCCATTCTCTGCTTCTACCTTCACCTCTGTGCCCTCCGAAGGCAGTGCCTGTATTTCAGTTTTCCTGTGCTGCTTCCTTCCCTCTGCATTTATTTTTTGGTAACTGAGTACAGCTATTGCATCCCCTGGGAGGTGACTAAAGGGACTTTCAGCCTAAAGGAACCAGTGAATTCATGATGCTATTTTCCCTATTCTGTGAGTGATTTTGATTTGTTTTGTTTGGATATGCATTATTAAAACAATTTGTCCACAGTTTAACATGGGTAAATTTATACTTTCACTTGTGTTAAGTAGTCCTGTATTTTCTGTGTGACCTGTAATCCCCGCATGCTTGATTTCCAAAAAACCTGTATGCCATTTACTTTGTCCTTACCATACTACAATCAAGCTGTCATTCAATTTTCATTTGGCTTGGCTTGCTGTAAGTTTCTCTTCTCTCGCATCAGGTTGAGGAAGTCTCCGTAGCCCCACACGCGCATCACTGCATCCCTGCCAACCGCTGTGCCGGGAGCAGTGCTGCTTTCCCAGGACACACAGTGCTGCTCTGCACTGCACAAATTATTTTTGCTGCTTTGCACTAGTCACACCTGTAAAATCCCATTCTCCGAGTCACCCCTTGTGTCTCAGGGCAGTGCTTTCCATCTTGTATTCCTCATCTGCTGACTTTTCTCATTGCATTTTGTCTCCTCCTCTTTGCATCTTTGTGTCTTGCCTTTGCACAAGCATAGGTGCACTTTTCAAAGGGCTTTTTGTTGTGTCTGTGAGCTAGCTCATAGATTTTCTTTGCTTGCATGCTTCCTTTCCAGAAGTTTTACATATGTCCTGCAGGCTGTGGGAGATGGACAGGAGCACCTACACGTTATGTTCTGGGCACAAGAAAGTTTACTGTGCCCATACCCCACCAAACCAGCAAACAACCGCATTAGTACAATGCTGGGGCAGAGCTAACGCACCCTGCTCCACAATGGGACTTCTGACCCCGGGTTTGATCCTACAAGAAGGGCAGCACTTGCAGTGATCAGCGGGCTCACATCTGCCCAGGTTCTGCTTGTACAAACACAATCAGAAAGGATCACAGATGCCAGTGAGCCAACAGCAAGTTCAAGTACCCTCTGGCATTTTCGCTCAAGTTTTTATTCCCGTTAATCTCTGCTGAGCTCATCTTTGAAGATTTGTGAACATCAGCCATCTTGCATAGCTTGGCCATGTAACTGATTTTTCCTGATTCTTGGTAACACTTGTCAATACTTTTCCTATCAAACCTCATTAGAGGATTTTTTTTTCCCCCCTTCATTTTTCAGAAATAGGATTTTACCTTAGCTTGGCAAGTCTGTTCCTGTTCCCATCCTAATCCTGCTAGAGAATGTGCATTGCTCATTACCCTTAACAACACATCTACTCTTTTTTTGCTTTTTTCTGCATGTCTGGCAGTTTTGTAGCTTTCCTCCTGTGAGCTGAATAAAGCTCGGTTTCTGCACCCATTTCTTTTCCAACAAGTCCAGCTGAGGCAGAAAGCCTCGGAGTCCTCGCTCCGTCCTCCATTCACAAAGCAATTCTTAATTTCTGGTGGCATCACTTGCCACAACCGGCTCACGTCTGCCACCGGGTGCAAGCACAAGAAGGTACCTGCTGAGGAACAACTCCTCGGCTTTATTCCTTTGAGTCTCCTCAACCACCTCTCCTGAAGAGAGAATTCTCCCTCTCCAGTATATAATCCTGTTGCAGCACTGTCAGAGTATTGTCACAAAAACTTCTACCTTTTGCCTGCAAGATACTACATATTGCAAAAAACCACGGTGAAGTATGTACATGGGTATCCCCCAGAATGAAAGGCTCTGTATGCATCTAATCACAAAATACCCATTTCACATTTAGACCCGGACGAAAGCACAGATAACAGCAACTGGTAACAACTCAGATATTGCTGCTTCAGCCTGCTAAGACTGTGTTTTTTCCTTTCTATTCTAAATATGAGTCTATATTTCAAATAAAAACATTTCACAGGGAGTTTTATAATAATTGGGAAAGCTTTCATGTCCCATCTGAAAGGGCTCCTTGAAACAGATTAAAAAAGAAAACATCAAGGAAGACATTAGGACTGTACCTCGCTCTTTCATCAGTATATATAGTTCATAATGCACATCAGGTGCCACAGGAACTGCTGTTCAAGGTTAAAGCAAGGTCCTTATGAAAGGGACAATTACTCTCTAGCGACAGATAAGGAGAAGAAAGTCAAAGCCAACTCGTGCGAGAGGAAAGGCAGGAGTGCTCAAAGTTAAGTGAAAAAGCTACAAAAGCCTTTACCTCGGGAAGAGATCACTTCAGGACCTGGCTGGGAATTCAGGTTTTTATCTGCCACCACTAGTCCCTCGGCAGCCTCTCTGTCCCCCCACCTGAAAGGCGGTGGCTGCGCCAGCTCAAAGGAGCCCCAGTGCGGAGCAGGGCCCTCCTCGATGGGAAGTCCCCATGGCTGGTGGGCGCCGTGGGCAGCAGCAGGACGTAGAGCCCACAGCTTTACCGAGGGGACCGTGCTTGGACTGTGCTGGGTTTCATTTCAAGCTACTACATATAAAAAAAAAAAAAAAAAAAAGCCTAGTTTCAGCATCCTTGGTTGGTACTGAAAGCATAATAAAAGCAAATTTCTGAAAGGAAAATGAGAACCAAGGCTCATGTCCAATATAGTGGAAAATTTGGTGGAATAATCTGCAAAATTATTCAAACATTGCTTTGTTCAGAGTTGACATAAAAATGTATTTGAAGGCTCATGATAATAGCCTCTTTTTTAAAAAAATGTATTTTGACATACCCAGATTTGCATTGCAGTTGGTCTCTGGAAATATTTTTTTTGCAGATCCAAAGTTCTCACATGATGGAAGACCAGAGGAAAAGATGATTGTGACCAGAGGGACAAGGTGTCTCATCGCATCGTCCAGGAGCACTAGGTCAGCACACACATGAACACTTATGTTGCCTTCTGGATCCTTGATAGCTTTTGGTTGCGGGACAAAGAGCAAAACTTTTGATTTAGGCAAGAATCTAGCTCTAGCCATAAAAATTTCACATATTTTCCTTTATGAAAATTCCAGAAAAAGTCTTACACCAGAATATTCTCCTGTAAAAATAATTCTTTAAATTCTCTTTCCCTAATGCTGTAGCTTTGGTTGTTCTTTGTCCATAATCAAAAGAGCTCACCGATCTAGATATGCCAGCAAACATTCCCTCCTAGAACAAGACCCTCAAAGCAGTTAAGCATTTATGTTTCTGAAAGAAATAAGCCAAATCAGACCAAAAAAAAAAAAAGTTTACATCTACAGGGAGGTGGTCTAGTAGGCACAGCTATACGTTAATTAGATGTGCAATTCTCCCACTTCTCCTCTTCCAGCTGAACTGGACAGATTTAAGTTCAGCTCCGTGTATTTGAGTGATGAATATGGACAACATTTAGCACAGGGGGCCTGGGGCTTCTTGACACCACTGCTGTATGACCGCCTCTGTCACTGGCCAAGATACACTCTGCAGAGGTGGAAATACACAAGCCATAAAGCAAATTTCAAACAAAGTCAAAATTTCTCTAGGGAAATGAGATTATTTCAATTTTGAAACAAAAGGGAACAAAGATTGGGAAGGGGCTTCCTAGATATCCAAACTTTCAGTCAAGCACAAAGGAGCCAGATGTTACCGTGTCAGAAAAAAACATCCAAGACTAGTGTCCTGTCCCGAACAAAGGCTGAGAGAGGTCATCTGGAGACGTGTACAAGAACAGAACAAGCATATATGAGAATTTCCCAAAGCATTCTCTCAGCCTTCAACTGTTCACAGCTCAGGGACTTCCCAGGGCAGACGTGCTTCCTGTGCACTTAATAATCCTCAGTACTGCACTCTGATCTTGTCTAGTCTCCTTTTGAAGCCATCGGAACCCTTAGCACTCAAGCATCCACAATTTTGGCAAGTTCTTCAGCTTAACTAGTTGCTAAGTGAAAAAACATCCTTTTGCTTGCTTTCAGCATGGTTCCCCTTAACTTCATATCATATTTTCTTCAGATTCCCAAACACTGTTTTAGATGCCCAGTAGCCGCCATCCTGTCTGAGCACGCAGGGGCAGGCTGAGGAAAGCCAGTCCCCACCTGGAGTTGAACATGGTGGGGGACATGAAGGACAAGAAGGGCTTCCAGAAGCGTGTCAGCAGCAGAAGGCAGACAAGGGAAAACGTGGGGTCACTGCTCAGTGGGGTGAGGGACCCGGTGACAAAGGACATGGAAACGGCTGTGGTATTCTATGCCTTCACTGCCTTGGCCATCACTGGTAAAACTTGCTTCCAGGAGTCCCAGTCCCATCCATGGGAAGGTCTAGAGCAACAAAGCCTCACTCCCAATGGAAGAGGATTGAATTGGGGAGCATTTAAACAAAATGGACATACACAAGTCCACAGGATGTGATTTGATGCATTCATGGGTGCTGAGGGAACCAGCTGATGTCACTGAGCAGCTGGGACGATCAGGGGAAGTTCCTGAGGACTGGAAGAAAGCATCGCTTCTGTCTTCAAGGAAGAGGATATGAGGAACAACAGGCTTAGCCTCACATCTATCCCTGGGAAGGTGATGGAGCAAATAATTCTGGAAACCATTTCCAAACATATTAAGGGCAAGGAGGTGACTGGCAGTAATCACTATGGATTTAGGAAAGGATAATCACACCTGACCAAACTGAGAGCTTTTTTTGATTAAATGACTAGGTCAGTGGATAAAGGGAGGGAAGCACAACTTCTTTATCTTGACTTTTGCAAGGCTTGAGACACTGTCCTCCATAACAGCCTCACAGACAAACTGATCAAGTATGGGCTAGGTAAGTGGACAGCAGTGAGGTGCACTGGAAACTGGCTAACTGTTGGGCTCCAAGGGCTGTGATCAGTGGCACGAAGTGGATCGCAGTTGCTCAGGGAATAACCCAGGGGTTAACACTGTGCCCAGTATTGCTCAACATCTTCAATAATGACCTGGATGATGGGGCAGAGCGCACCTCAGCAAGTTTGCAGAGGATACAAAACCGGAGAGGGTGGCTGAGGCACCAGAAGGGTGGGTTGCCATCCAGCAGGACCTCAACAGGCTGGAGAAATGGGTCAGCAGGTACCTTTCTGAAGTTCAGCAAATGGAAGCAGAAGTTGTGCACCTGAGGAGGAATAATCCCGTGGCACTATGCTGGGACCGACTGGCTGGAAAGCAGTTTTGCAGAAGACGACCAAGGGGAACTGGTGGACAAATGAAACCTGAGCCAGGAACCTGCTCAAATTTACCTGCATGCTGTGAAAGAAGAGCAAAGAGACAGCGCTGCATGGAAAAAGCAATTCTCAGGGTTGTATTCAGCCTCATACAACTGTATGTACACAGGGCTGAAATTGCATATGTTGAACTCTGGTACGTCACAACTGTGTAACTTAAAAATAATGTCTTTTCAGAGAAGTAATGTTCTGAAATGCGATCAAGAAACAAAATGATGCAGGAATGTCACCTGTGAAAATTCAAAGTATCAGGTTGTCACTAGACAAAAATGCAGCAATATGAGGAGGTGCAACTGTAGCTAGAAAAAGCAGAAAAAAATTTACTTTTTTGATTGTCACGAGAGAAAAAAAAAAAACCCCACACTCGCTTTCCTCAGCCAGATGAAAGGCACCAGTATACAAAGAAGAAGGATAGTTTTGGCTGACTCTGGAGTAGTAATTTACAAGGAAAATGGTAGTTCAAAGAACAAATAAAGTATTCATTCTTTTTATAATCGAATATAAAGGAACACTCAAGTTAAAGACCAATTATAAGGGTAAACAACACTACTAAGAAGCAGTTTCAAGTTCTGCAACCTTCCTTCATCTTGCCATCACAGCTCACTAAAAATGCGTTTCCTTTCCTTGCTGCTCTGAAAACACCCATGGAGCCAGAGAAAACTAAATGCAAAAGCTGCAAGCAAACTGGAAAAATGCTCTCGAACCTTTAACAACAAGCGGGAAACATTTTCAGGCATAATGTGGTGAAGTGGACACAGCCTTCATCTGAAGCCTCAGATGAAAAGGAAGAAGATGATGCTTCCTGTCATTCCTTTGTCCCTGGTCTGTTCCTTGCAGCCACGTTATATGAAGCTATTTCCTGCCCTCTCTCCAGCTCGAAGGCTCTCAAGCCACTTTCTCAGAAGCTGTCAGCCTGGCCCTTGTCCTACAATGTCCTTGAAAGTGTCGTAGGTGCCTCTCTGTCCTTGCTCACCATAGCTCTTTGGTCTCAAGGGAGAATACATCATCTTCAAGGTCCACAAACTGCCTTGACCATACACACCCACATGAAGGCGGCACAAAGAAAGAGGTCATGATATGGAACAGACAGCAACGAACCATCCAATTGCTTGGGGCTGGGATTATTTTTTGATTTATTTTCTTTTTTAATAAACATTGATATTTTTCCCTGTCCATCAGCAGACAAAAATGTCCTTCACTCATACACAGCACACACCAGGCTGCTGCACAGAATCCTATCATTGCTTCCCACATCATGTCCTGGAGCTTTAGAGCGAAAAAGCACAAAAAAGAAAAAAAAAAAAGCATGTCAGACAAGCCTTATCATCACTACCTCTTTTTGGGTCCTGCTAAAATGTCAACTCTTGATCATTTCCTTTTGAATGAGTGCCCGTCTTTCATGACGGCCTTTGAAACTCTCTTTAAAATATGTCAATTAGGGGTAAATTCTTGTTTATGGCACTCATCTTCCAAAGTTATTCTGTCTACGTGAGATTTTATAGCCAGTAACGCATGACTGAGTATACATGACATAATAATCAAATTTGCTCTCCTGTTCTGAGATTTTTCTTCCATGTAATCAAGCTACAGAGAACAATGCAGTTTAATCATCATTAATTTGGGATTGGCATTTATGTTTCATCTAGAATTAATGCAGTCAAACTGAGAACAAAAGCAGCGCATACAAAGGAGACCCAGACCTCACTCAGAAGTTAATAATTAATAACCACTTTGATGATATTTAACCCATCAGCAAAAATGCAAAATAACTTTAAAGCACCATAAGTTTCACTGCAACAAACCAAGTTCCTCATACTTTCACCAGTACATATGGTCTAGCAATCTTTTCAAGTGCAACATGATAACTCAACATGACTTCTTACAACACTCCATCATCACCACGAGATTCGTCATTAATTTCAAAGGTATAATATGCAGTTTGGATTTTTATGGATCTAAGAAACACAGATTTGCTTAATCCAGTCATTTGAGACAACTTGACTAGAATCAGACCAAGTTTGCTGTATTTTCTGCATGCAGGGATACTCTCAAACCCCACAGTAGGCCACTGGTAGAATTGGAAGGTTAACCTGTCAGCATAAGATAAACCTTGGTTTTACCATTGATAATGTAACTTGGTCCCAGATAATGTTTTCTGAAGTAGCAGGTTCCTTTCACTTTTACTGTTAGTGCTGCTTGCACGTTTCCCAGCTGCCAGATCATGTTTCTCACGTTTTCAAACATTATCAGATCACACTGCAATGGAAAGAGGTATTATCCACGAGTTCCCATTTAAGTAACTCTGCAATATATACATACGTTGCTTAAATGAGCACAGGTAAAACCACAAAAGCAGTAAAGAAGCAAAAGTAGAGATAGAAGTGTCATTTGTGAAAGCATTTGATTTTGGTACCGATGAGGATAAACATCTGAACAATCTCCTTAAATTATTACATTAAGTATTAAAAAGTTGCAGAATTATTCAGTCCTCCTCTTAAGATTCACTTCTTCAGGGCCATTCAGGACTTAAGGATTCATTCATAACCTCCAGGTACTTTGATTCACTCAGTCTTACCCTCTGTTACTTAGTCACGTACCAATCTATTGATGACACACAACTTCTATTTTAAAGCATTAGCCAGGTAAAGTATTTACTCTAGGGGTCAGGGCAGAGGGAAGAAGGCGGGAGGAGAAGGAATGAGCTTAAGCCACATTGCCAAGAGATGTAAGGATCAGGTGCCTTGAAAGCCCTTAAAAATACCTCCCAGCTCTCCAATAGCCAGTGTTAGTTTAAAACACTATTAGTTTGAAGCAGTTGTGAAGGCAAGGAAAAATGAGTATGAACAATGTGTAATTAAAAGAATATCTGCCCAAACTTGCCCAAAAGTTGAAAGATGAATTATTTTCATAGACGTTAAATCAAATGCCAAAGATGGTATTTGAAATGTCAACATGAATAAGACATACCAAGAAAAGAAAAGTTAGGTTAGCAAGCTCTACACTTGCATTTCCATTGGCAGATACTTCAATCCTAAAGCCATTTAACAGCAAGACAGGGATCAAAACACACTTAGTGCTTCTTCCTCAAGGGGAGAGAGGGGTAGAAAAGACTTCTTTAAGATTCTCATTTGGGGACGTTATTTCAAGCTTGGGGGGAACATTGACTTGAAGTTTTACAGCGCACATAATTCGAGATGAGCTAGATTAGCAAAAACATACTATTTCAATGGTTTTACTTAATCTGGTTCGCAACTTTGTAGGCATCTGAGGCATGGCCAAACCCAACCCTCAGGGATGCGTTTTGCTTGGAGTCCAAACGCTGCAGCCTGGCTGAAAGAACTCCAAAATGTAAATAATGAGGGTAAAACAATCACATTGCGCTCAATCAAAATTTCCTCATGACATTTGCAGTTTGAAGGATATGAAACCAGCACCTGGGGTGATGATTACTCTGCCATACTTACTTGTATATGCCATGGGAAAGAACAGAAATAAAGTTAAGGCAGAATTATGGCTGCAATAGAAGAACGGGAGGTTTGGCTCAGAAGATATCGTTCTATATAACTGTATAAACTTTTTCGTGTTCCTACTTCCAAGTTTTTAACAAAGCTACAAGTTACAAATCTTTTCATCTCTTCAAACAGTTATGCAAAACTTATGGTATAATTACGGTATAATTCTACAAGCAATCAAAGCTTTTTGTCTTGCAACCAGGGTGGAGTCAAGCCAATTCCAAAATGATGTCTGCAATACTCTTACAGCTGCACTGATGAAAAAGAAGAAACAAAATCATACCTATATGGGACAGGAGAGGCAGTGGGGAAAGTAGAAAAGTTCTAGTAAGTTCAAAAAGTTCTAGTCTTCTAAGCACAATGCTTCATCTCCCTGTGCCTGGCAATTCATCTCTAGGGATAATCTTTCCAAAAACTAAGTGGGTATTCTTCTCTGAGTGAGAAAAAAACTGAAGACTTTGTTATTCAACCAGTCTTCAACTCTGAAGACAAACGAACTTACCACAACACAGTTCTGTTCCTTGGCTCCACAGTTAAACTAAAATAAAAGGTGACAAGAGTGGCTTATCATTCGCTACTAATGCTGACAAGGAAAAACAAGATGTAAAAAAAAATTATTTTGACTGAGAATAAAACCAGCACGTGCTTTCTACATTAAGCTACTTCTTTAAAGCTTCTTCCAGAATTTCAAGAGACCAGCCGAGCGCTGCAAAGTTAATCAAAACAAGATGTCTCTGAGCAGTTGAGTACTGCAAGAGATCCTCCAGTGTTCAGCAGCAGGACCACCCAGAAACTTCTTTTAAGATGCAAACCTAACAGCTGGGAAACCAACCTTAGGCAAGTTAAACCATTTCTTCTCCTGTGTAACATTATCCCTCCCCCCAGGACTGCTGCAGATAAATACACCCTCATTCACAAATACAGCTGTACGCTTAAATTTTGCGTTTTCTGATCTCATCTAGAATCCCAGAGAAGTTTTGGCAAGCATGGCTATTAGATACAATTAAAAGCTTAACTGTGATACTTCTTTGTTAATTGCAAACCGCTCTGTAATTGTGAAGCGTACCTACACTTGCAGAGAGTTCAAGTATTCTTGCAAATTTTTAAAATACTCCATATTTGATAGTTGCTGAAAAGAAGAAATACTGGGGAAAAAAACTATAGTAAGAATGCACCGAGACCTTTTTTAAATAACCAGAGAAAAATCACTTACGGTAATAGTTATATTTTATTTTCTCATTAAGTTTCAATGTGCAGTATTTTCAGCATTTATTTATTTTTTTTTTTAAACTTAAACATACATCTAAAATTATATGCTTTCCTTTTCCTTTGAGTACAATTGCTTTTGGGGTTGGGGCTCCAGGCTTTTGCTCATCATCGCCCTCAAACTCTACAAGACACCACCACAGGGTGCATTACCTTACCCTTCCTCAGGCTGATCCGACTTGATGGTATGCGTACACAGACTGATGGGAATGATCAGCTCACACAAAATGCACGTGACAAAAAGCAGCGCATGCTTCACAAATGCTCTGCAGCATTTATACCCAAGTTAACCTGAATACAGCTAAAACTTGACACACAACAGAAGCTCTCCTGGGTATGACCGTGGAATTCTCAAGATTTTTCAATGGATACTTTAAGGTAACATGCACAAAGAGTTCACCTGAAATCTCAGTATTAGGTAAAATTAGCATATTGGACTTCCCCAAAATTTTGCTACATTGCTTACTCTAGTTCTTACAGCAGCTTGCTTTCACTTTAAAATAATTAAACTACCTAAAAACTACCAAAGTACTTTGCTCTCTTATAACTTTCATCAATTGTATCTTTACCACAAAATTTGTTTCAAAAGTAAGAGAGCAAAGCACCTATCATTGTCACATAGCTGATTTCTACCTTTAGTACAAAGTTTAGTTGGGATTGTACATGGAAAAAATTCTGCTTTATGCAATGACTGTACTTGAATCAGTTCCCCTTTTTCTCCCACCCCACCCCTTTCAACCACAGGTAAGATTCCTGAATGACCAAATTTAATTAAACTGTTTATTGCTATATTTATTGCTCATTATACCCTTAAATTTCTTTTGTTTAGGAAGCATAAATGCTTAGCCATGACAGCTCCACAAAAACGTAAGACAAACCAGGTCTGCTGCTCTTGGAGAACTGTCTTTGCAGTGTTTTTGACACAACCTCCTTATCTGCTATATAAAGTTAACAGCCATTTAAAAAGGAGAATGGCGAGACAGAATGCTCTTAAGGCAAATCTACCAAATATCAACAAATTACTTTTAACCCAAAAGGTTCCACTTGTTCCCCACTTTGTTTGATCTAAATCTGTTCATTCATTACTCAGTGCTTTAGGAATGCTGCTGGTGGTTAAGAAACAAGCAATGTCTTGGTGCTGAGAAGGCACTCCTACCAAAGCAAAAGTAAAGCACAATCATTTACTAGATGCTTTAGGCAAGAAATGACATCCGAGTATACACTGTAGAAAAGATTTAAACTCACGTTCAATTTCAACTGGCAAAGAGCAGAAACAGTAAAGAAAATACTTCGAATCCCACAAATAAGAACTGCTTTACAATGGGCTGTAGCTTCCAACTCCTCACTCTTGCACTCAGTGCAAGGGAGGGGGCATGCTGAAATGAAATGCAATCAAACTTTATTTAATGGGCCGGTGGGTAGCTGGCCCAACAGCTATTTATAAAAAATTGGCTAGCATACACTGTTCTTAAAGGAGGGCCACATTATAGATTTAGTAAAGTAGTTTCTTTGACAACTGAATTGTAAATGAAGTTTTAAATATTAATCTGTCTTAAGTATGCTCCCAATCATGCCATACCTCTAGTCTTGTAAGGTTGTAAAGAAGCCAGTTCCACTGCAAAACACATTAAAGAACGCATTTGCTTTGGTTAGCCAGGACACCAAATGTAAGTCTTAAGCCCAAACGCATTTCTACCCTGTTCTCAATAAAAAACTGAACAGCCTGATCTTCAGAATTAGCTTTCTGTCTACAGCAAGCTAAAAATATTCTGTGAAATAAAACTTTGCCTGAAGTAAATCTCAAGGGAAAAGTGACTTTTTTTTCTGCTTTAAATCCAACATCGGTATTTCTTAGTGGCCACTGTTTTGCTGTTACTGTCCCCATCCCATACCTCTTGGCTCTTGTCACTAGAAGCAGGCAGGAGTGATCTTAAATACAATTTCACTCCAGAATTAGTGAGGGTGGGGAAAAAGAAGTGTCTAGGAAGTAGACAGAAAAGCGTGCTGCAGGTGAAATGTTAGATTTGAAGAACTACCGGTGTGTGCTTCCACACTAGGAAGACCCTTAAGTTACATTCCCTTTGGGTCACTGAGAATTTCTGAAGAGGAGGTGCCCTTCTTTAGACATGCAGGACACATGTTTCAAGAGGTATACTACGACAAATCTCCAAGAGAGGTTAGAACAGATGGAGTTGTTACTACCAGTCAATCTGTGCGAGGTTAGAACTGACTGCATCAGCTCTAAAGCTTGACTAGAAATGGGTAATGCAAGTATTTTCTTGAAGGCCAGCATCGGGCACTTGAGGGAAGGGGGTCTGTCACATCTGATGTTCTTCCTCCAGCCATGCTGACTGCATAAAATTCAATGTATTCCTTCACTGGTTGGAAAGATTCTATGGCAAGTCCCAAATGAGTCTGGAAAGTTTCAGAAAGGGGCTAGCTCCCATTATCCCAAGGTAAAGTAACCAGCTATTCTGTGTTAATCATGAGGAGCTTAAAATGATGGAAGAATTTAACAGTTTGTAACACAACATATACTGTTATACGGTGAGAATATGACTAACCTGATGCTTAAAAAATATACTAAAATCTGTTTTAAATTTTGGAAAATAGCTTACAAAAATATCTTCACCTAAACTATATATCATACAAAAACTGACTGGTGTGTGGGTTTACAGTACAAAACGATTATTGGTGGTTACAAAAGGGAAGAGTGATCTATACTACCCTTAATGAAAACACAGGGCATTATATCTCACCGCCTTGAATTAGTCTCTTATCAGAATTAAGATAATTTCCAATATAACTCAAAAACTTTCAAACAGTATCTATTTTATCAAGCTTTTTTTTCTGAACTCCTGTTCAGTTTCTTTTAAAAATCACCACAGTGCTGTGGCCCAAGAAAGAAGAGTAACCCAACTAAGGGCAGAAATAATTGCTCTAGATAGTAAGATCTGTAGAGAGCTAAATACAGCGACATCTACAGTTGTTTCTACTGCCCATACTATCAGTTTCCTCTCTCAGTTTCTAAAAGGAAGTGACACCAGTGGACAATTCCTTTGTAAATCAATTTATGGGCAGAAGCAACAATTTTTGGTCTAGATTGGAATTAGTTTAAATACATGGGTTTAATAAATACAAATATACACGTCTGTATACATTAAATGTTGTCACATGTGTATAATTTCAACATATACATTATATACAGAAATACATACAGTACATGCTCCTCCTGACAACACTGTCTCATTTTTCCAAGTGTCACCAAAAGGTGTGATAAGAAAATGAAGAGAGGTTAAGTATCGGACGTGACTGAGAACCAAGGTATCATTTCTCTAATTTATAATTAAAGAATTATAACAAATACAACTGAAGACAAATGCTGCGTTAGATTTCCCCACGTAATGCTTAGGAATCAATGGGGTTCCCTGGGTGATGAGTAAAAGCTAAATCTGGCCCTGTGTAGTGTCCTGAAATTCATGGATATTTGTACTGTGTTTGTGTCTAAAGCATTATGTATACAACAGGTAATAAAAGAGGTTGTGTAATCTAACACCTTAGCCAGTCCCAAAGTAGACCACAGCAGCCTTCTGATTCTTAACTGCTAGTATAAATTTGTTTACATGAGAGTGGCTTGAATCCAGATGACTCCATGGTCCCAGTTAGGAAAGGTCAAATGGTTATGGACTACTGGGGAGCTTGCACCATTTTGTCTCTTAAAATGCTGTGCAGCAAGTAAGAGCAGTTTCTTGAGTATACAAAAGGCTGATCCAGAGTAACTAGTCCTCTCTTTACTATTATGTCTCAAAATAAAGGAAGCTACAGTAAAGTGGATCACAAGAATGCCTCCTTAGTATAGTCTCTCAGGACAAAATAATCAACATATTCCAGTTTTAAAGCACTTTAAGAAAAAGTGAGATGCAAAACAAGATGTCATCTGTACGTTAAGATGGATTTCCAAAAGGAACATGAATTCAAGCACAAGGAAAAAAAAAAAGAGGATGATAAAGATGTCGAGACATTCAGTAGCGTAGCTTCTGTTCATCTCAAATTACAGCACAGCTCATGCACCACACATCTTACAATTTTACATACTGTACATGATATAGAAATATTTAAGTTAAAATTTCTTTTACTGATATACTGTACTCAAATTTTAAATCCTGAGAAGAAAAAACAAAAAATGTGTGGTTACGTATGTGCACTATATCTCCGATATCACAACACGTACACCACAGGATATCAGAAAGTCCAGAGAGGAATCACATGCTGGAAGTGTAGATCATGAAAGCGATTTTATCTTTTCCCTGTTTGGGAGAGACATTAGGAAACAATTTCTATTCTGTACTACACAATAGTATATACAGGTACATAAAACTATGAAGTTTTCTAGTGACTGCAGCTTGCAATAACAGTCTTTCTGTCAGTTTCTTACCAGCTGCACCACAGTGGCCTCAGCTGAACATCAGGATGAAGAGTAGTTACCTTGCATGTAGTACTCGCTCATAATTTACAGTCAGTAAACGTGTCTCAGGTTTGTCCCAGACACCACTTGAAAAACGCTGACATATTTCTTTCTCCTCATAGGTGCCTGGTGTAAACAACAAGAACTACACAAGACTTTTCAGGTGATTTCCAGTGCTGCAGAGCACTTGTCCATGCATTCTGGAAGTAAAACTGTCAGGTCCATATTTATCACAAATGCAACCCCAGACACTTTCTTGATCTTGCATTCCCTGTAATTCATACCAGATTCCAACACTAGTCATGCAGTCCCGTTACAGATCAGGACATTCAACATGCTGCGACCTTGTGGACGTTTTGCAAACAAGTTAGTAGGCGATGATATGGGGTTCCTGGAGATGCCACCACCTCAAACACCGACTGAAAGGCCCTCCGATCTAATTCTTCATCTATCTGATGTCGGTAGAAGTCTATGGCCACCAAACAGAAGATGTTAACATCCACTTGCTCAGATTTGCCCATTCTGCTGATAATATGTGGAAGACTGAAATGTAAGTTAAGGTCATAATATGACAGAAGTCGATCATCTTTCCATACAGCACTATAAACACTGTTCTTCAATAAAATGGTGTATTTTTCAGTTCACCAACAACGTTAAAGTGCAAAATCCTGTCATGAATTAATTAAACTGCTACTACAGAAATCCTATTTCTTCATTAACGTCATGCAACTGCTTATCCCCAGAAATTCATTTTAACCTAGCAACAGTTTTCTTTATCCACTGGAGCACATGGTGCAATCAGCAATGCTGAAAAGCTAAAGGGCATTGCTGAGATTAAGAGGGTCATTAGGAAGTTTCAAACATGACACCTGGTCACTTTCTTGCCAGGCCATGAAACACAGCAGTTATTTTTCTTTTTGTTTGTTTTGTTTTTAAATAAACCCAGCACTGATACCACCTATGTGTTTTGGCTGTTCCAACTTATTTGGCTGATGTCATTCCATTTGCCAAAGCTCGCTATTACTGCAGTGCACCTCCAGGGGGAAACTTGCAAAATACAGTACAAGTAGAAGATAATTTTATTTAAGCTAAGTTTGCAGAAGGAAGATAGAACAAAGCTTTTAAAGGTCACTGCAAAGCCATCTGGTGAAGCTTTTAAGAAGTCCTTCAAAGTAAGGACTTTCCTAATCATCCTCCACAGTCACAAGGAACAGATCTTAAAACAGTAGTTTTAGGTAACTTCATTCTCATAATCTCCTAAGAAGTTCTCTTTTTTCATCTCAAACCTGAGGCACCAATAGCACAAAGTGATATACACCACTACTAACTGCAGTAAATCTGCCTTTTTTTTGAGTGCTAACCTTGTATTCTTACCCTTCAAGGCTATCAACATGCTTTACAGATCACTATATTTACCCAGAAATAGCACACATTCAGCCTTTTTAGGATACATTGCTGAAATCCATTGACTGGTCGAAGCACTGACAAAAAAACAGGAAAGACTCCACATTGCCATTGCAACAGGTGTTCTTTGTGTGAAATTAGAGAGAGACAGCATCACCCAGTCACGGACCATTGAGGACTGTCCAGTGCTATGTAGTGTCTGAAATACCTGCAAAAATATTTTACACAGGAATAAAGACATGGTAGATGGACATGGGAAAGAGTTTAGGTTCTCTTGTAAAGGTTCTCTCCAGCTACGAAGCTCTGAGGTTCATAAACTGGATTCCTGGAGACAACTCTGAGTCCAATGAATTCATGGACACAATGCTTAGACAAAGAGATTCTTCAAGAGTCAGCCAGGATCCAACTGGACTCATGGTATCTGTGCCAAACTGAAGTAAGCACACAGAAATGCAAGACTCGCCTGGTGTCTCTATTTTTATAGATCAAATGTGGGCCGCACATGCACTCTCAAGTGATGCATGAGTCCAGTAAGTAGGTGCTGAAAAGCAAAACACCCAGAAGCCCAACTGAGTCCACAGGAGCTTGACTGTAAAGTTCACAAGGCTAGATGACCTGGGCTGGCTCCTTGACATCTAAAGAGTCTGAGCACCAGCATCCCAACTGTTCATTTTCCCATTATCAGTGATTGATACGTGTCTTCCGGTCCTCCATATTACCCGGAAGACAAAGCTCACAGCAGTACAGCTCAATCACTGCAAACGGTTTATTAGATCTAACAGAACTGATACTTGCCCCTCTGACTGAGCTGTCAGTTATTTAAGAAGTCTTCTGAAACATTTAAGGGGGAAAAAAAAAAAAATATATATATACACTACCTTATAAACTACTGTTGCCATGAATTGCGGGTAAGGTTGCTGATTGGATAAAAATTCTCCAATAACTTTATTCATTACGTCTTGTGGGGGGAAAAAATCATCAAGGAACTGTGGAAGAATCCGAGCCACTACTCTAGCTTCAAAAGGAAAGCCCTTCCTGATCCTGAAAGTAATAAAAAAGAACATATTTTATGATTGAATTCCTGTAATCTCATTCCTTTCCAATTTAATTGGCAATAAAAAGAACATTTTACTTTCATCTGTAGATAGGCAAAAATGTCTTCAACACTCAGGAATACAAGTCTTCATGTAATTTTACTCTAACAATCTACCCAAAGAGATCTATCAAAGATATTAGTTGTTGTTAAACAGGTGTCGACAGGTGTTGTGTCCTCTCCCCCCCCCCCCCCCCTTTTTTTTTTTTTTAATACTCAGCATTTTTTGAAGCTCTGGAATTGTGTCAGAGACAAGATTTAATACTAGGAATGCTGAAAATATAAACAAGAACAAAAAAGGACAGGGAGTTCACTACTCCTAGTTATCAGAGAAAAGACCATTTATAAGTAGAACGCTTATTTCCATTCATAACATCTTTGCATATTTTTTTATTCAAGACCAGGATGACCAATATATCGAACAGGAAAAGCAAGTCACGCTGCACTGTAAAGAGCGGAAAAGCTACTCCAACTTATAGACAATATAACACTGATTGGAAAATCTTGCTAATGAAAGCTGCATCTCTTGATGCGTCAAGATCAATCAATGTCATTATTCCCTGCAAAAGTTATTTTCTGCTTGTGGTATTCCTGTTTATTTTGCTAACTCTTAGGAGTGATATTTTCAAAAGCACTCAAGCACCGCTCTAGTTCTGTTTTCACTGAGTGCAGAAGTGAAACCCTCATCCAGTTTTATGGAAAAACCACTGAACGCTTTAAAAAAATGTAAACCATTATCCCACAAACTACTATGCAAAATCTAACATCCTATGCTCACTTAAGACAGCTTGAGATTGTCAGATCAAAACAGGGGTTTTGAAATATTTCCATTAAATGAGTTCCATGTGAATACAGAAGTTTTACTGTGCCCTTCCACTGCAATTACTTAACAGCCTTGGAAAGAGCAACACTTGGGGGGGGAAAGGGAAAAAGGTTTTAAACTCTTAGGGTGGTTTGAAAGATTATTTCCTGTAAACTGGATTTATACCCTTGATTATGCAGAAGACATCCTGAAAAGCACTTAAGAGTTTGACCTGAAGGGAGCTGGAAATACATTTATAATGTCTTATGGTTTGTGCACCACAGTATCAGTTAGGACATGTCTGTTTTCCATTTACATTCCTGTACGTTTGTGCTGCCTTCAGCAATTCCATCAGTGTTACTGTGTATACTAGAAGTATCAATTTTAAGCAGTGGCAAGCAGAGAAACATCATTAATTAAATATTAGAACTGTCAGAGAGACATAACCACACAGTGCCAAACAGAACTGTTTCCCTCCCAGTGCCCCATCACATGTGTTTTATCTTCTTACCTATCAAAAAGGACAGATACTCGTTCCATAGCTACGATCACAGATTCACTGTCGGGAGCAGCAGGATTTGCATCTGTGGTACGACTGGGGCTGATTTTTTCCTTTCCTAAACCAAAATAATTTATTACAAGTTTACTGTGAATGCTAAAATAAGACCTTTTTATCCTTGGTAACAAAAGTATATGACGGAATTAGCACTGTTAGTAAGCTAGTCTCTCAGTACAGTAAATACATAAAAAAAGTAACTACCTGTGTACATGCAAGTCAGCATTAATCCAAGCGCTGCCATTGCTCTGTGGGGGCTCTGCACATTCACTCTGTCAACACTCAGTTTAACTAGCGATTCACTATCCAGCCTCGAAAGTTGCTCTGAAAGAAGGAGTCGTTCTAATCCTCTCAGGACACAATGATAAATAATGGATGGCGTTGATTCATCACTTCCAGACACCATGACGCCACACATCTGAAATAATGAAAAAACTACCTGGTTTTGAGGTGCATTTAGGCCATCTTCTAGCACCATTCCACCGCACCTAGTATGGAACTGCATCAGGTATTAAGAAAACCTAATGATAGCATACCTACATTCCAATAACCAATTTAAGTGTTAAAGATAGCTATGTGGTGATCCCAGGCTACATGACCACCTGTGACTGGAGGTACCACAACATACCTGTATAATTCCTGCAGAGAATTCAGGCCCTACATCAAGTGGGTAATTCTCAATCAAATAGAAAGCAGTTGCACACATTACCAAGATGTGCTGTTGGTTATGGATATTCACACAACTGTAAATAAGCAAAAACACTAGTGGTCACTTACATCAAAGTTGTCTAGGTTACAAATAGAGACAATATAAACAACCCCTAGAAAACCTAAGTATTTTTTTCACATTAAATTTATGCAATTTTTAAAATCACACAAAGTACCACCAAAATGTCACGAAAGCACTGGTTATCATGGAAATACAGTGCAACACAAGAAATTTTTCAGCAATATAATTACAAGCTATCATTCCCTGACTTGTTTAGGAGAAATAAGATTCGTTACTGATCCTGCAACTCCTGTTCAAAGAATATGCCTTTTGACAGAAAAAATGAGGTTCGGGGAACACAATTTACCAAAGAGACAAAAGTCTGAGCTATTAAACAGTTTTCTCACCCTCAAATATCCTTTTGCTTCTGTAAACCAAACCTAAAATTGGCTGATAACCTTCATTTATAAGATTTCAATGAAAATGTCCAAACCTGCTTGATACAGCAGGCTGCTCTAAAGTGTACTGACAACAGCAAATCATAAAGAGCCCTTTTGATCACACACAAGCATGCAACAGTTCGGGTGGGGAGCAGGAGAGGGAAAGACTCTTACTGTGCTACTCCTCTCAAATTGGAGAGCAGATACTCGCTGATAATTGGAATGAGTTGCTTCGCTGTGTCATCAAGCAAGTCACACTCAAGGATGTAAAGAATTCCATGTAGAGCTCCAATCCGACTTGGCATATGGGTGCTTCTTAGGGTTGATTCCAGCAGTCGACTTACTGGTTCAGCCACAGCTTTATCCTAACACATCCAACAAAATATTCATTAGAACAGAACACTGGTTCAATACTGGTGACTCCTGTCGTTTGGAAATACTTGGAACAAATTCAAGAGCAGAAAATATGGCATGAACCAGAGCCTGGCTTAAAACTGCTTTGAATCAATGTCACAAGATTAACAAAATCAGATAAGAGATGATTTGCAAATTAACGAGTAAACGGATGGTACTTTGTTTTACCTGTGAAAAAATTAACTCATGATTTAAAGCCAAAAAGACCCAAGATAAGCTGATAAGTTCAATAAGTAATATGTGCTGTTAAGAATCCTCTACATACAGGCTTGGATGGTTGGGATCTTCTGGCCTTCCAGCTATCCATAGAAGATGCTTCTTTCTGAAACTGACCGGTAGATGCCTATATTCTGCATCCAAAAGAATACTCTGCCATTCACTCAACTAATAGTACAGCATTCCATTTATTTGTTCGCTGAAATCCCTGGCACTCAGACCTACACATCTTGCTCTCCACCACTGCCATGATCTGGACAAGGGGATCGAGAGCACCCTCAGTAAGTCTGCAGACAACACCAAGATGGTCGGGAGTGTTGATCTGCATGAGGGTAGGAAAGCTCTACAGAGGGATCCAGACAGGTTGGACTGATGGGCTGAGGCCAATGGTATGAGGTGCAACAAGGCCAAGTGCCACATCCTGCACTTGAGTCACAACAACCCCATGCAGTGCTACAGGCTTGGGGAAGAGTGGCTGGAGAGCTGCCCAGTGGAAAATGACCTGTGGGTGTTGGTTGACAGCTGGCTGAATATGAGCCAGCAGTGTGCTCAAGTGGCCAAGACGGCCAATAACATCCTGGTTTCTATCAGAAATAGTGTGGCTGGCAGGGTTAGGGAAGTAATCATTCCCCCTGTACTCGGCACTGGTGAGGCCCCACCTCACGTACTGTGTCCAGTTTTGGTCCTGTCATGACAGCAAAGGCATTGAGGTGCGGGAGAGCGTCCAGAGAAGGGCAACAAAGCTGGTGAGAGATCTAGAGCACAAGCCTTATGAGGAGCAGCTGAGGGAATTGGGGTTATTTAGCCTGGAGAAAAGGAGGCTGAAGGGAGACCTTATCGCTCTCTACAACTACCTGAAAGGAGGCTGAAGAGAGGTGGCGGTCAGTCTCTTCTCCCAGGTAACAAGTGATAGGACAAGAGGAAACAGCCTCAAGTTGCACCAAGGGAGGTTTCGACTGGATATTAGGAAAAGTTCCTTCACCAAAAGGCTCGTCAAGCATTGAAACAGGCTCCCCAGGGAAGTGGTTGAGTCACTGTCCCAGGAGGTATTTAAAAGATGGGTAGACGTGGTGCTTAGGGACATGGTTTGGTGGTGGATTTGCCAGTGTTAGGTTAACGGTTGGACTTGATGATCTTAAGGGTCTTTTCCAACCTAAATGATTCTACAATTCTATGTTTAGTCTTCAAACATCAAGCTGGTATCAGATACTTCACTCCCTGTTATTGAAGTACAAAAATGTACTGGAATATGCAAAATCTATTCTAAACCGTTAGATTTGAGAAGTCTTTTTCTTACAATCTATTTTAAGTATTTAAGTAGAAATTATTTGGTTTACCTTGTCCCTGTTTACATGAAATATCTAAGGTACAGGCCAATTTTACAATGTGTCCTTTCTACTTGCTCATTTTAAGCAGATTTTCTACATAACTGAGCACAGGACAATAAACAACTCTTGATGTAATCAACCTTTTTTTCCCCTGCCACTAACCTGTTATATTCAGCCATTTGCTTGTGAGGTGTTAGTTCACTGAGTGGGAAATTACGGTCTAGTCAGAACAACGTGATCTCTAAAACCGCTTCTGGATGCTTGGCATCACTTTCACAAGCCTTCCCTTGCACAGTTGCTACCACAATACCACATTAGCCCCACCCCAAAAGTACTTCAAAATTTTTTCTTATCACTATTACCCATATAGTTTTATATAAGTCTCAGAGAAAGTTTCTAGAAATGCTAACTTTTTTGAAAAGAATTTGGAAATTTTTTTCCTAAATAATCTCAGTCTGAAACGTCCATTGGAAAATACTACTGCTCTCTGGTCTTTAAGATTTAAAGACAGCAACACATTTGATTAAATAACTTGCATTAATAATGTTCTTTCCTTAAGTACAGAACAATGCAGTGCAAAAAAGTGAAGAGTGAGGGAAAGAAAACCTGACTATCATGCTATGTATGTATCCATCACAAGCACTGTTCCACAGTCCTCATTTCTGGCCTGAAAGGTAACAAATGAATCCAGGGCAAAGGTAACACTCAACTGAGTAAAACAACCCAAAAAGCCCATTAAATTAAACTCAAACCTCAAAAAAACCTGCCGAAACAAAACACCGTTTATGTTTGAATATGGGGCAACTGGAGATGATGTTTGCAACCTCTGAAAGCTCAGAATTCATACGCTATTACTTCTTGTAGCCACGTAGATCTGGTAAGGGACTTTCTTAGAGACAAACCACTCTCACAAAGTACATCAGACTTTGCAGCAGAAGCTAAGGATGAGTTAACCATGAGAATTTCTTACCATTCCAAGAACAGCAGCAGCTTTACAAGTGGCTGGTATCAAATACTGTATAAGAATCTCATCTTCTGATGGATGCACCTTTCGCAATTCTGTCAATGTTGTATACATCATCTCAAACTGATTCCTTTCTGTAAACAAGTCTGACACCGCCAGAAGCTATACACAAATTAAAATTGAATATAAAAAAGCCCATTAGCAGACAGCCAAAAATTGACTCTCCATTCTGTTACAATTGTCAGCAAAAGATTTCTTGATTGATCTATTAAATGTGTAAACATTAACTCAAGTGTCTGCAATAACTATTGTTAACTTGTCCAGAATTAATTCCACCATCCACCTCGGATAACAATCACCTCCAAATGGTCCTTTTTTCCAAAAGGTTTACAAAACCAAATCCACTACAGGAAACTAATTCTGGAAAACTAACAAATGTTGCCATTCGCAATGTACTAACACACCCCACAACACAATGCATATTCTCTTGCAAGGATAGTTTCATTTTAAGTCTTTTATGGTAGTGAATAATGGCTATCAAGACACATTCCACACCTGTGTTCCTTATGTTTGGTTCTACAATTCAACAGCCAATTTAATTCTCTAACACATTGTTGTTCTATCTTCATTTTCTTACAAAGAGGTAGAATAAGCGAAATCCTGAAATTTACTTTCAGCAAGCAGTCAAGTAAAATACTGACTATCATTAAGTGACAATAATGTTTGTTATGTAGCAGCAGAATACGCAATACAGATGCTTATATAGTTTAAAATAGCATAATGCATAGTTCCTAAAGTTATATTTCTGCACTGCCCATATAATAGCACCGCACAGAAAAGTGTTTCCCATGTATTAAAAGACACTTTACAAATGCTGCTTAGCTCTGAACATTTGATAACAAATACTCAATTATGACTCTGAATAATAGTTTAGACTTACTGATCGCACCACTTCGCTAATCAAAATGACTGGCGTTCTCTTGTTAGGGTTTGATGGCAATATCCACTGACTATACAGTTCAAGCAAGAACTGAGAACAAGAATGTATATCTACACCAGCACGGTGTTTCCTGCAAGGCACAATAAGCAAGTGTTAAAATGGCTATTCTTCAGCCCTCCTAAAACACTTGATTTGAAATGATACAGTTATTTACCAGCATCCAATTTATAAGGCCATCTTACTGAACTCAGCACGAAGAGATAAAAGCTTATTGGTAAGTCAAAGGAGACAAGAAAAAATAAGACACCTGGTGTTAATAGGAGAGGTTGGTGGTGAGGAAGGAGCAGGTATGTCATTCTCATCTTCTTCATCCTCACCCCACTCTTCTTCTCTCAATGGAGTGATATTATTTCCTAACCATATGGAGTGTATAGAGACCTTGCAACACGAAAAATAAATAAAAAAAGAAAAACAAATAGAAAGGAAGCACAACATTTAACACCCTCATAGTCAGATTAGAAAAATCTTAGAAGTCCAATACATTTTTCACTTAAATGACAGACAACGAATACACAGCCTCAAATAACATTTAAATGAACTGCACATCACTTAATTTTTCATTTTTTTAACCCTTTTCAACATTTTAGTTTAACTCACTTTAAACTGTGTGGCACAGCAAAACCAGCAGCACCATGTGCTTAGCACAGCAATACAAGTGATGAAAGTAGCATCTGGCTATAACCTCTAAGCACACACTAACAATGTGTGTGCACCATCCCAAAGTCAACATACCAGATTTAAAATCTACAGAAAAGTATAAATATTTACAGTTCCTATCAAGGAAGAAAATAATTCAGAAAGAACTCCAATAACTGCAGTTCAATAGAAAACACATTCCTAACTTTTCTCAAACCTTAACTCAGCATATCTGATTGCAATATAACCTTTCTTCTGAAATCAGACAAGACCAAGATTTCAAGACGTTTGACTCAGGCTAGATAAAGAGTTATCTCCATATATAGATACATATACATATCTACAGTTTATACACACTATTGAAATAGTGAAACAAATATTAAATTTAAAATTTATATGTAACTATGTAAAGACTAATTTTTCAAGGAGATAAGTAACTGGATAAGTACGTACTGTATGTACTGCCAATTTTCCAACTAACATCATCCAGTGAAATTTATGTCCCTACACCGGGTGTATTTAAAACAACATTGCTTATTTTATGTCCAGTTATTTTTAATTTTCTAAAGACTACTGCAAGCATGCAATAGCAAATGAAAATCCAATAGTTAAAGTGGAAGCTGACACTACAAGTGCTCTTTAACACACAAGGCTGAAAAGTACAACTCAATACCTGGCTCATGGGTAGACCTCACACACACAAGCAAAAATTCCATGAGAGGTGGGATGGCTCGGTGAGAGGAATCACCCAGTTATGATCTACCCTGCAGCTCTCAGAGCTTTTAGTTTACATTTGATGTTAAGCAATGCCTCTTAACTAAATTTTCACAAACTGGAATAAAATAAAAGTGAAGTTCAAAGTTAAGGTTTTAACAAACCTGTCCCAGTTTATAATCCATATCTCCTATTTCTCGTTCAGTATTGATCTGCAGTAAGAGTTTTTCATGGCTGATAAGAGCACCTATAACAAAACAGAAGACAAGTTTTTAAAACGTGCATAACAAAGTAGACGTGAAAGCGGCTTCATTTCCTGCAAACTGTATTTCAAATAGATTCTCAAAAGTATCTTTTCTACTTTTAACATGTAAAAGAAATTCACTCTCCCCTTCTCCCCACACACAGGCACTTACCTGTAGTAGCTGGAGAAAGTGACGGAACAGGGTCCCAAGCTTGGTATAAGTGATGAGTAGCAATATTATCTCTCTTAGATACCATTGCTTGGATCTCCTGTTCAACAATTCCCCTGACAACACTTAGCTTCCTCCCAAACCTGAAAGCCCAACAGAAACCAATTTAAGCAGATTTTTTCTTTAACATTTTTGTGCAACTCTGACTAGCTCACTCTACAGTGTTATGCGCTTATGCTTATTATTAGGGATGATAAAACTGAGAAGTATTGAGAAATACATTCTGCACACTGTTTACTAGATTTTAGTAAGATATGGCCTTTTTCAGATATTGTCTTTTAACTCAGCAGGTTCGTTATGCTAAGTCTGTGTAACTTCTATGTAAACAGATCCATCTGTATACACTCTTGCTTAGAAAATACAGTCTATGCATATTTTTGCTACAGCTAGATTGAGCAATTTTCATTATGTATTAATCACAAGTGTAACTTTTATGCATTTTAGAGCAAGTAAAAAAAGTACCTTGTGTCCAGAGCTTTTAAAGCTTTGTTGCGGGGCTGCTGTTCCAAACAGCTAACTGCTGGATTGCCTGCAACAGGTATCGTCATTGCACTCAGCACCAAGGAAGTTATGGCTTGTACTGCAAGAACATTAATTTGGGTCCTCTCTGTATCTTCCTGTAAAATGAACTTACTGTAATTTGAGTTGTAAAAAAAAGAATCCTGAAAGCCCTGAATATCAGTTTGCCACCTTCCACTAAATTATCATTAATAAGTCTGATATCTAGAATTTTTTCCATCCATAAATTTAGCTGACATAAGCAACGCACAGAAAGCACTGTGACCATAGCAGCAACACATCCTTCCATCCCATCAGCCATTCTGCGTGCATCCTCTCTTATCCCAACAGCATAAAAACCTCAAGATGTCCATTTCAGAGTTTTCAAAGTGTTTAGTTTCTTTGTTTGTATCTACCCATTAGTTACTTATTGAAACAAATAATCAAATAAGACCAAATCTGAGTTGGAAACTCTTCAGAGAAGGATCCACATTAACTGTTTTTATTACTGCCCATTTTGGAACAAAACTCAACCTCATTATGAATTTTCAGCAGCATTTTTCTGTGAATCATTATCCAGATAGAATCATAGAATTGCATAGGTTGGAAGGGACCTTTCAGATCATCTAGTCCAACTATCAACCTAACTGACAAAAACCATCACTAATCTAAACTGTATCTCTAAGCACTATGTCTACCCGTCCTTTAAATACCTCCAGGGATGGTGCCTCAAGCACTTCCCTGGGCAGCCTGTTCCAATGCTTAATAACCCTTTCAGTGTAAAAATTTTTCCTGATATCCAGTCTAAACCTCTCCTGGTGCAACTTGAGGGGATGCATCCAATGTTTTTTCTAAACCAAGATGCTACACATTCAGTATTTAGCACCACTGTAAAAGTGTGAGAAAACTGTAACACAACTTTCTTAAAATATTTGGCTAGGTTCAATCTATTACCCATACTTGGGGCACTGATGTTTTTCCCCATTAGAAGTATTTGGAACCACACACATTGCATCCAGTACTTTGCCATGATAATTCATCACCACTGTAGGTCTGTTTCTTTCCCTTTAAAAAAAAAAAATCTCTTAAAATAAGCTTCTGGCACTGTGGGTTGTAACTCATCCTCCCTCTGTTGATGGTAGAAGGAACCTTCGCAAGTGCATTTAATTTTTTTGCTCATAACTGTTTATCATCAGTACTTTAACTAATTTTTTTTTTTTCCTTACAAACTGAAGTTAGAACAACAGCACAAAAACTTCCAGATTCTGAAGTGGCAGGATGCCTCTCAGTTTTTGCTTCCGTTGTATAGATTCTGATTCCTTCTTGAAAGTATCAGGCCACAAAAGAGTCTGAACTTCTTAAAAAATGTAACATGGTAACAAATTTTCAACTTTTTTTAAAAAAGAATCTTGTATTTTATTTTAGAAAATATTAACATACTTAAATTTATAATAGTGCTTGAGATGTTTGCAATTTTGAACATACTAGTTTTCACTGGAAAGTAAAGGAGCAGTATTACTCCCTGTTCTGCAAATAAACGCTCTCTACCTGACAATTAAGGAACTACCAAAGGGTAAGTTGCTTTAAGTCTGATCCAACACAGCCATTATGTAGAAAACGGTAACTCAAAAATCCTGCAGGCTGCACAACAAGTCTCCAGGTCAGTCTAGCTAACAGAAGATGCTAACCTAGGGAAGAGGGATGACTCCTTTTTGGAGTCTGGCACCTAGGAAGCAAGGGAAACAAACCCTTCTATCTGCTACCCTGGATCCACTATTCGTAGGCATCTACCCTCTGAATTCTTCAAAATGTTTTAGGCTCTGCCCTTACTATCAGGACCATTTGCAATTTGGGAGTGAAATATGAACCTTGGAGCCTAGGAAGAAAAGCCTGACAGGTCAAATAGCTAGAATATAGTAAACTCAGTTTGCTAGTAGGTTAAGACATCTAAAGCCAGAGAGTCTCTTTCATGATAGCAAAGTTCACGTCTCTGCTTTTGGTATAGATAAATTTCTTGGGCTCTGATCCCCAAATGCCTTCCACTGAATTCTGAATACCTGCCTGAGGCATCCAAATTAGAAGCCCAATCTACAACTGTGAGCAAGAGACATGTGCACGCATCTCCAGGTCAATTCATTTTCAGTCAAAAGAAATCTTACCAAAGAAACTCCCCTTGAAGGCTGATAAATAGATAGCACAGATAATTGCAGTAATACATACTAGTAACAGTGAACTAGCATATTTCCTATAGGCACAGTTCTCTCACACATTGTTTCCTTCAAAGTTTTCGGAGTTCCTATTGTGCCTAAAGCCAAGCATCTAATCAAGCAAACTATGTGCATGTTGAATGACATACTAATATAAAGTTGAAACAGCTTCACCAAAATTTTTCCATAGTATTTACATGCATGCAGAAGCTTTAAGCCAGAAGATGGATGTGTCTAAACTCACAGGGATATAAAGACAAGGAAATAAAACGGAAATAATTTCTTAATTTTAGTCACTACTTTTCTGCTTTTCAGGTTTACTAATAGAAAAATTTTTCTTAGTTTAATTAAAATTTAATTTAAAACGTTCAGTGAATGACATTACCTCTTGTTGGTTCTCCTCTTGGTCCATTACAATAGGCTGAGTTACAAGCACACCAAGCAAAGTAGCCCAAGTCTCTTCAAACTGAGTACGGCTGATCCAACCTATGGAAACATTCAGAGATAGCCATTTATGTCTTAACACAAATTAAGGCATGGAACAACATTTAAAAAGTGGTACATTGTTTCCATAGATTTAATTTCATACCATTTCCTATTCAATTCAGCAGTATTTATAATCACTACAGCTTAAATTTAAGTGTTCCATTTTAGAAAGTGACGAACTCTTTAGAAGGGTTCTGAACATAATATTATTTAAGCGGTCCTGTTGGGGTTGTTTCTTGTATACATTTAAATATTTTGATTGTCCAACTTGTGAAGCATTGCGATCTATCAGGTTTTTCATAACACAAAAAATCATCCAGAAAATTGTCCCACTGTCAGAGGAAACCAAAGCTGGTGCAGGGTGCAGAATCCCATAACGATCCAAGAAATCCTCAATGTCCTAAAAGCAAAATGACTGAATTGCCCAGAAATAGGCCATTAAAATTCAAGCATTTCTCAGGAAGTTTTTACAAACAGATTTTTACCTATAAAAGACTGCAGAGGATTCCTGAATAATACCCTGCTGTTTATACTAACGATATCTAAAGAATCAAAAATGAGAATGTCATCTTAGGCATTACAGTGATCAAACAGAAATCAGTGCTACACTGTAAGTCAGTCAAATATTAACCTGTAGATCAGAGGGGAAAAAACCAAAACAAACAATAAACCCAAAGAACTCCTGTGAGCATATGTAAAGTTTGATGCATTACCTTTGACACTCTAATCGGTTGACAAAGACTTGAACTCTTAAGCCCCACCACTCTTTCAGTAAGCCTTGCCATATTCAAAGCTTTACAGTGACAGCATCTCATAAAATACTGTGTCACTAAATTATATTTATATACTATGCATGAATAAAAAAAGGGGGGGTAAGCAAAACATTCTCAAACATACTGTCAAGTGTATGCTCCAGAAAACAAGTGGCTGTTCTACAGAGCACCCTGAAATCACCTCACTGAGTAGGAATAGTTTTTGACTTTATGTTATTTATAATTTTTTTTGTTTGCATTGAGCAAAACGTAAGAATTATTGCAACACACTTACTAACCTGCTTTGGAATATTCTTTCTCTTCCACATAAGCAAAAAAGTAAACAAATGGTACCAGATTCAGTTATCCAGTAACTTCACAAAACACATAAATGCCCAATAAGAGCCAACTATATTAATTTTCAATTTTGTACATACCAAGTATATTAATGCGATAGATGAACTCCTTAAAGATTTCTTTTTCTTGAAGAAATTCTACTGGGATTTCAGGAAAAACTGTGCCGAAGTCACCTGCAGGCTTTGGTGACCAGCCTAATTTCCAGACCTGATGAAATATAAAAGAAAGACTATTTATCCAAAACAGAAATAGTATTAACATGATAGCCATAAATATATACGCACCATTCAAAAGCAATGAGATAGTAATTCTCCAAATACAAAACATTTAAAGATTAAATATTTAACACAGCTAATACGCATTTTACAGTGCACTCCTAATTAGGGGTTGGTTTTTTTGCATATTTCTCACTATGAATTAATTATTCAGTCCTACTGTCCAAGTTTGGACATGAAAGAAAGTAAGTTTAGAATTCAGTTTAGAATTTAAGTGCCAGGGAACCCCTAGATTGTGCAGAAATGATGCTGAAAGATGATTCAGGGAAAACAGTTCCCATACTATTGATGGCTGAAAAAGCACAAAGATACATCTGAGAGGGGCAAAAGAGTCTAAATCCAGAAAATTACTATCTTTTGACATCCCCTCGAAAACAGAGTACTGATAAACAGTGAAAGGCCAGAGAAAGGGCCTCGAACATATCAGAAACACCCCCTTTACCTAATAAGCATTAGAAGTGTTTCTGATAATGGTTTTGAAGCTTATCAAAACTTAAGTAATTTCACAGTACTAACAATACATGGAGGTAATCACGAGATGTTCTTAAATCCACGTTACAGCGGCCAAAAAGAAACGATTGAAATACCTTGTGCAAAGGACAGCAACAGTAGGAAAGAACAGTAACATACAATCCAAAAGTATCTGCATGGTGTACCATGGTATGGTACCACACACAAATACCTGTGTTAGTTCAGACACCTCAGCAGCATTGCATCATTGTGGTACTTAACATGACAGAAAGTGAATTCGTCAATTCCGGTGTCATAAAGAAAACAGCAGCGTAGATTTTGCTCTCTTTCCAGGGTAAGCCATCCTACTGAGCAGGAGGAAATATTAGCCCTAACAAAGCACCCACGTCACTGCTTGCTTTAACTACCACCTGGGCATTCTTTCACATAAGAATGTAAGGAGCAACTACACTCCTTTCTAATCAACTCTCTGATTCCAAAGTGAACTCTTATTTGATATCTTTACAATGTTTTTCTACTCAGTGTTTAAAAAGACAAACCAGCTGATCAAACTAGCTAAAGGTTGAAGTCCTATTGACATAAAACTTAAGATGCAGCACCGTATTTGGTTTTCAGAGAGTTGTTCAATAGCCTTTAAAGTCCTGAAAACAAAGCATAATGAACATACCAAAGGAGGTACTCTGGTGTAACTGTTCACTAGAGGCAGCCTTGCTAAACTGATGATGATGTTCTTGAGGACAGGAGTAAGAAATGCCGGAATACTGCTGTTTCTTTTGTGCCCCAGTGACAAGACAGTCTGTAAGCATTCCACCATCTCAGCTACGATTTCACAAGCTGCAGTAATGTGTTTAGTTTCTTTGTTGGGAGGAAAAGAAATTCAGTTTTATGAATCTATTCAAAAGACATGTAATTTAAAAAGATACAGAAAAACAAGAAATGCTTAATGAAAGAGTATGTTGACTAAAAAGGACAAAATCACAATAAAGATGTACACAATATTTCAGCTAGTTGAAGAATACTACTATCACCCTCCCTGCAATGTCTTGCGTTGTTTGCCAGTCTCAGTGCTGGAGATAACCAGTACCTGAGAACTGTCAGCTGAGCAGCTCACATGCTAAGCCCAGCAAGAACGGGCCACGTGAAATTGTAACAAATGCTCTATTCAAAGTGACCAAACTCATCTGTTTTATGAGAAAACAATTGCATAGCTAGTTCTATGTCAAATCTGACAAGCAGGTAATTTCTGTAGATGGAAGTGGTACTTACTGTACCGGCACAGCTGGGTGTGGAAAGCAATGCTGTCCACACTCATGGACTACACTTGACCTTCACCTCAACATACTGCTCCCCTACTGCAGAAGGGCAGATAATGAATCTGCCATTCGCTTGGAGAAATTCTACAGCTTGGAGAAATTCTACAGCTTGGAGAAATTCTACAGCTTGGAGAAATTCTACAGCTTGGAGAAATTCTACAGCTTGGAGAAATTCTACAGCTTGGAGAAATTCTACAGCTTGGAGAAATTCTACAGCTTGGAGAAATTCTACAGCTTGGAGAAATTCTACAGCTTGGAGAAATTCTACAGCTTGGAGAAATTCTACAGCTTGGAGAAATTCTACAGCTTGGAGAAATTCTACAGCTTGGAGAAATTCTACAGCTTGGAGAAATTCTACAGCTTGGAGAAATTCTACAGCTTGGAGAAATTCTACAGCTTGGAGAAATTCTACAGCTTCCACATGAAATTTAAAAATCCCTCAACGCTTTAAAAAGCTCAGTCTGCAGCGAGCTGCACAGCTAATAGAATCCCCCAAAAGAAAAAAGTGCATTAATGTTAACTTTCAAGAAGAAATAACTATATCTGTTAAAAACATATCAACCTATATTTAATAAACATTTATCAAATACAAAAAAGGTCTCAGATGAACTCTCACTGTTAAAAAAAAAAACAATAATGGAAAGGGTACCTACTAATACTTCTTCATTGAAAGTTAAAGGCAAATGTGTAATTCACTGTTTACTTACTCTGTGAGTTTGAATCAACTTCACCCTCACTTAAGCCTTTTGAAGTATTCTTCTTTCTTTCAGGACTAAGTAGTTGATTACCAGGTTCAACTGCAACTAAATTAGACAAAAATATTTAAAAGATACAGCCACTACATATCTCATATTCCATTTTTCTCCTCAAAACCACGGAGTAGTTAAATATTTATATCTGCAAGGCATTAGCCAAGTTCAAAAGTAAACACAAAATTCTAAATGCAAAATTAAAACAGTAAAAATAAATTTGTCAAAGAAATAATTAAAAAGGATTCAGAGGACGTATTCCAGACACCTAGCATTTGATCAGTGATGACTAACAATTTATTAAGAAAATCTTCTCATAGCTGTTCAAATTGGACTCACCTGCTTCTATGATAAATCTAACGCAATTAATTAAGGAGCAAGCATATGTCACATTAACTGCAGAAGCCAGCAAATTCCAGAGACTAGACTGCTGTAATGTCAGACAGCAACAATCCAGAGCAGCTTGGAGATCTATACTTAATGGAATCTGGTCGTGCATTAAACGCCATGATAGTGCCTGTGCAAAAATAAAAGTTTCCCATTAATAGCAAATTCTTGCAAGAACTTCTAACTAAAGGTGCTTTTGTTTTGGTTTTTTTGGGGGTTTTTTTGTGTTTTTTTTTTTTGTTTTTTTTTTTTGTTTTTTTTTTTTTTTTTTTTTTTTTTAACTCAGCGGTATGTGAAGTTTTATTAGCAAAGTGTATTGATTTATTTCCTCACAGAACAGAATGTATTTTAAGTACAAGAAAATTATGAGCATTATATACTGTCTATTCAGTGTCCCAGAAATCAGTGCAGGGCCATTCTCCCAAATGCCAAGATCATTCCAGCATTCAATCAACCTCGCCTTGTAAAAAGCTGCCCTTGTCCCATAAGCTGATTTACTAGCACAGGTCAAATAAAATAACTGCTGAAGAACTTTCTACAGTTAAGACAAGAAAGTCAACATCAAAAGTAACTCAATGGTGATAAGCTCAAGTCACAGTTGTTCCCTCTCCCAACATTTCATCACATCATTAATTATGCTGTAGTTTCTTACCTCTACTGACATAACTACGAACTTCAGGATATCATCCTCTTTGTCAGGAGGAACACGGAGACCAGCTGGTAGTTTTGAGAGTAACAATAAATACTGAGCCAGTGCACGACAAAGTGTCATCATAGACTGATACATCACCTCATCTCCTATAAAATAAGACTGGATGAAATGTAGCAGTTTGAATTTTTTCCTCTCAATTTTTTCAGAATTTTTTTTTTCCAGAATTATTCATAAGCACTTTTATGCCAGGTATCTTAATTTTGTTTAAATAGTAAGTTCATGTATTCACAAGACACCTGTAAAGTACCTTTGAAGAAGAGAGAATAAACTTAAGAAGACCATTATTTCTATTACCAAAGATATCGCTTAGTTTTTTCCAGTAGGCTGATGGCTCAGGTGGCAATAGCGGTTGAAAAACCTGATGGCTGGCAGGAAGGTTTTGTACAGCAGTAGATACATGATCCAGAGTTACCCTCCGAGCTGTTTCAAAGAAGCTACTTTTCTGGTCTCTTGAGATTTCATTCATGCCAAGGCTTAAACAAGGTGCTAACAAGCTTAGGTTGAATTCCTGAAATCAAATAGCACATAAAAAGTAAAGAAATCGCTTTTAAAGAGAAGCTAAGTATCTGATGGTACTATTTGGGTATACTAGTATGGTGGTAAATTAACAGTTTATTAATGAACTTGTTATTATGACCTCTGCTCTATTCTGGTGTAACAAAACTGTAACTGAGCCCATATTTGATCCACATTTAAATTCCAAACACTACTGTACTGGAAAGAAAAAAAATCAATATTCTTATTCCAAATTTTCAGATCAATAGGTGAATAATGCTTAAGGATGACCTACATACAAGGAATCTTCAAGTAATATGTTCACAAGCAAATAAGTCAAACAAAAATCTTTTTAAAAAGAGTTTCCCACTATTATTTCTGGCACCAGCAGCAAATGTAATGTAGAGAATTTGAACAAAATATGTCCTTAAAAAACCAAAGTAATAGATACGAGTTGTCCTTTACGCCAGATTTACTATCTGTGGCCTGTTAGTGGCATATTGCAAGTCGTCTAGCACAGATATTTAAACGGTTATAGAAACATCGGGCCTTGTAAGAGACTGTATGGCAAAACGAGAAGATTATGTAAAATGGTAAAAAGTGGATTTTTTGTGATTGCAATACGTAAACTAACCCTCACTTCCACTCGATACACCCAGCCTGTACTACAGAAAGCTAGTATTAGCAGCATTGCTAGACACAGAAATGAAACATATCTACTATTTTAGTTTCCAAAATGAAGTTAAATTCAAGAAGTGAACTACCAGTACTATGTAAATTTGAAGTGTTTACATTTAAGAATCTAATCTATTAATACTACCAATAAGAACATTAGAAATAATTACATCCTCTTCAGCTGACTGTGTTTCATCTGACAAGGAAGTTACCTTGCTGGTCATGAAGGAGTTCAGGTCGGGCTGAGGAATCCTATTTACCAGCTCTGCGCCTTCTAACAGTGCCGAGTCAGACTTGATGCAACACTGTGACCTCACTAGTGACACATACCAGTCCTTTAATAATTAAAAAAGGTAATCTATTAGATACTCATTTTCAGAAAATAATACAGTTCATGGAGTCAGGGGAAGAACTGCTCATTGGCATTGGCTTGTGGACCGTTTAAGAGATCACTAGGCCACATTTATGTCAAAAAAAGAAAAAAGCGGGGCAAAACAGACCACTGGTGAACAGACGACCTTAAACTAGACCAATGGATGTTCACTGGCAAGTCACCTCTTTCCATAGAGTCTGGATAGGAAATGAAGGAAAAAGAGGCTTAAGATATAGCACAGGTATATGTATTAGGATCCTAAAGATGAGGAGAACAGCTAGAAAAAAACCCTGGAATACTCAGTAGTCACACAAACATAACAGTAATAACAAAACAACCCCAAAACTATAACCAAGAAAGAAAAGTCTTCAGATTCAAATAAATCAGCAGATGAACATAACATTTGTATTTTAACTCTCACTGAAATAAATAGAGGCCATCACACATCACTGCAAATTTACTCCTTAAATTATTATCAATGAGCTTACAGTAGTTAGTTAATAATTTATCTAATTTAACTAAGGAATATGAAGAGGCTCTGTTATCCCTTTTCTGTGTTTTCCTTCTCATAACTGGACATCCTGAATTTGCTGATATTAATTAGAATGCAACTACGCCTGTCAGAGTTCAAGGATCATCTGGACAATGCTCTTAGCCATATGGTTTAGTTTTAAGAAGTCCTGTGAGGAGCAGGGAGTTGGACTCGATGGTCCTTATGGGTCCCCTTCCAACTTCAGATATTCTATAATTCTATGAACTACATAGGGGTTCTGGAGGAAGCACAGAAAAAAAAAAATTCCTTTGTCCAGGATTTACCATTTTTTGGTTAATTTGAAGACAGAAAGCTATGGGTAAATGGTTTCTGGGCACAAACAGTGTTTCCTCCTGCTGTCTAAGTATGTCTCAGTCTCTCTCCTAAGTCAATGGGTTCCTCGACTACTTATCAGTCTCCTCCAAATGGTCAGCTAATCAAATAATTTTTGCCATCTCAGTTGCATACATTTCCTATTACTGTGTACCACCGTGGAACATGAAGGAATGAAAAGCAGAAATTATCTGTGCCATGGGACAAACTGGAAAGAAAGGAAGACTCAGGCTCCAAAAGGCTTGCTCTTAGTCTCCCACCCTGCTTTGAAATAAATGCATCTAAGTACATGCAAGACAGAAACGGTTAAGTAGTTGTGATTGTTCTCTGAAAGTAGTTTAAAGCTGAGAAGTCGAAACCAAGAAGTAATGCTTAATTTCCAAGAGACAACCAACAGTTTTCAGCAAATGAATTAAACTGATCACTGCAGTAAACACATCAAAAAAACAAGAGTATATATCTGTCTCTACTGAACCTTATATAAATCTTTTCATTAAAGTTACGCAACAAAACAAAACCTGATAGTTTTTCACAGCACTGTAATGTAACAAACATCTATGCATGTGCTAATTATTCATCCCAAGTTCAACAGTCAGCCAACACATATGAAATCATTCACTGATCTATATTTGAGATTCACTGACAATTCTGAGAACACTAACTGCATAGTAAAAATAAGCTGTACTTAAATATTTTGTAACAATGAAAAGCTTGTTTACAGCCAAGGCACTTTAGTGACTCTTTCTAAACATAATCTTACTTTGTCTAGAATTACATTCTCTAAAGCTGGTTGGTCTTCTCCATCTAGTGGGTGTGAAGTAACCAGAGGTGAAGGACTAGTTGTGTCCGGTGCTACCATAAGACGAAACCTATCCAAGAGCGAGTAAAGTCTTTGGTGTCTGAAAATAGAAGAACAGATCAGGAGAGAGCTAACTTACTCAGTTTTGTAAATCAATTAGAAATAGAAGACAGTGAGCCAATTCTAATCCTGGGAGAGAAAAGCAGTGGGATCTTTAAGTTATTCACTGGATATATGCAGTCATACGATGTAAGACTGCAAATTTTACCAGCTATCAGTAGCTGAAACAAATGAACTCAGCACCAACAGCAAGATTTAAATTTAATTTAGATTTAAAATCTGCACATGCTTAAGCATAAAATGCAAGCTGCTCAGTTTTCTTTATGCAGTAAATCTTTTTCACAAGTAAGAAGAATCAAAATTAGTGTACAGATTATTTGATTGCAAACAAATGCATTCTAACAGACACCAAACAAGAATACACTAAAATTGAACTTTTCTTTCTTAAAAAAAAAAAAAAAATATATCAAGAATTCCAGTTTGTGGATTTATGTCAGTGTTAGGGGCTTGGGGTTTTTTTGTTTGGGGTTTTTTTATTCCATTAATGCTATCAAGAATTTCTACGTAAAGTCATTTGGAGGTTTTGTAGTTTCTTAAAAATTCAAATGTAATGTTACATATGAAGGCACATTACTATCAATCCACTGCAGTCTTGGGCTTTAGATTCTTTCCCACTTCTTTCTTATTTCAGTCACTAGATATTAACCTCAAACAGCAATGACATCAAGAGGAGTTAATTAGACTCTTTCCAACATTAAATAAAGCTTTTTCAGAAACTGGATAATTTGCTGCTTTTTATAACAGCAAGTAACTTTTACATAGTTAAAAATTTTAACACAGCTGTCTCGGGGGAAAAAAAAACCCAAAACAAAACACCCAAAAAACAAGCTCACCCAGCTTGGACTCAGAAAATTCTGCAAAGTTTGAGGAAACTCACCAAACTAGGTGGGAGTGTTGATTTGCTTGAGGGTCGGAAGGCTTTACAGAGGGATCTAGACAGGTTGGATCAATGGGCCAAAGCCAATGGGATGAGGTTTAATAAGGCCAAGTGCCGGGTCCTGCATTTTGGTCACAACAACCCCGGGCAACGCTACAGGCTTGGGGAAAAGTGGCTGGAAAGCTGCCCAGCAGAAAAGGACCTGGGAGTGTTAGTGGACAGCCGGCTTAACATGAGCCAGCAGTGTGCCCAGGTGGCCAAGAAGGCCAACAGCATCCTGGCTTGTATCAGGAATAGCGTGTCCAGCAGCAGCAGGGAAGTGATCATGCCTCTGTACTCGGCACTGGTGAGGCCTCACCTCGAGTGCTGTGTTCAGTTTTGGGCCCCTCACTACAGGAAAGACATTGAGGTGCTGGAGCATGTCCAGAGGAGAGCCACCAAGCTGGTGAGGGGTCTGGAGAACAAGTCCTATGAGGAGAGACTGAGGGAACTGGGCATGTTTAGCTTGGAGAAGAGGAGGCTGAGGGGAGACCTCATTGCCCTCTACAACTACCTGAAAGGAAACTGTAGAGAGGCAGGGGTTGGCCTCTTCTCCCAAGGGAATAACGACAGGACCAGAGGAAATGGTCTGAAGCTGCGGCAGGGGAGGTTTAGATTAGATATTAGGAAGAATTACTTTACTGAAAGAGTGGTCAGGCACTGGAACAGCCTGCCCAGGGAGGTGGTGGAGTCACCATCCCTGGAGGTATTTAAGAAATGTGTAGACATGGCTCTTCAGGGCATGCTCTAGTGCCCAAGATTATTGTTTGTGGTGGGGTGTTGTGTGTGGGGTTGCGGGTGTGGAGTTTAGTAGGTGGGTCCTTTTTTTTTTTTTTTTTGTGGTTGGACTCGATCTCAGAGGTCCCTTCCAACCACTAAGATTCTGTGATTCTGTGAAAATAAAGTTGTTTTTGGTAATGTAGGTTTTGTCAAGGAATTAATTTGCGGTTGCTGTCTCTAAAAAGTTAAATACCGAGTGGGATACAGGAGAGAGAATTTGATGTCTTCAAGCATTTAGCTTGATTTAATTCTTAAGTATATTGCAAATTCAACTCAGCCAACACAACTGTACTTGTGACAGAATATGCCTTCATCTACAAAAGTGACCCACTATATTATCTTTAAGAAAAAACCCAAATGTATGAAAAAGGAATTAACACGATTAGTACTAGAACATTACTTAATTCAGCATTTTAACACATACTAGTATTATTTACCTTGTTGCTAATCCACTGTTTTGAAGGTATTCCTGAATTCTATCCAGTTCTTCAACTGGTAACTGAGTAATGCTGTTCTATAGGAAAGAGTCAGAAGAATTTTATAGGACAGAAATAAGTAAAATACCCACAGGTACTTTGAACAGATTAGGAAAATTACAGGCAGATAAAGTGTAATGTAAACATTCACGTATCTGAATATTAAATAAAAAAATTTCCTTTCCAGTGAAATCACTTAAACTTCATCACACTTTGATGTACTTTAAATCCTTACACTTGATTTTATTGCTAGCACTACACAATCTTATTCACAAATGAATTTATTTATCTTTACCTGTAAAGTTGCAGCCAAAAGCATTTCTACCCGACGGCAAGCCAGCGTGTCAACCATGCGAGCAAGTACACGGAACGGAGTACACAAAAGTTTATCAACATATAACGTTAGGACAGCCCCAGACTGGCTGAGATGTATTCCCTCTAGGCACTGTAAAGTCTTCTTCAGAGTTGTGGGCTAGATGTTGAAACGAAACAAAAAAAAAAAGCCACACAGAAATAAAAGCAATCAGTTGGAATACAAAGATCTCAAAGCTAAAAGGAAAGGCATTTAGAAAAAAACAACAGCAGACAACTAGCTGATCAATATAATAATCTATATATGAATACAAGTTACTGAGTTCTTTAATTAATAAGAACACTAAAGTTGTTTGATGTTTAACTGTAAAAGCTTACTCTAACAAACAGTAAGCAAAAAGTAGGGAACAAAACTTTCAGGTAAAAAAGCTAGAAAGACTTAAGTGGAATTATAGAAAGCTTTGAAAACAGTGAGAAGCTTGAACTCTTGCTGGAAGAAGGTAGGAACATGAATGTAGTCAACAGAAATCCAGATACACATTAAAGATTTTTTGAGCACATGTTTAATCATAGAAACAGCAATGGCTACTCAGTATTAAAACGGGGTGCAAAGATTTTTTTTAATATTTTTTTTAAATCTGAGCACCAATTCAGCACCAATAATCTAAAAGGATAAACGCGAAGACAAACTTGTTTGACTTGGGGAACCAATCTTGTTTTAGAGCAGACTATAAATACCAGCTATTCTAATTTTACTGATTTTTCTGATAATCACCAAGCATTTCACTGAATGACTACATCTTCCATTCAAACACGTTTAGTTAAGTTCATTCTATCAATTCTTAGACACTAAAGCCTGGATTCACTTCACCTAACTTTAAAGTGGTTTACTCACGTGCCAAAGCACTAACGCAGTTGCACTAGATTTGCAGAGAGACAAATGGAAGAGACAGGAAACGCTACCAGGGTACTCAGGGTGCAGTAGCATTGTCCTCCATTAGCTCTAGAGGATGCCCAAGAAATGACATTGCCAACTTGTGAGTGCCCAAGATTAGGCGGGATGCATACAACCTTACATCCCTATAAAACATCATCCACTCCTTTTTATTTGAAAGCTAAAATAACCAACCAAAATCATACGCTGAATTTCTGAAGCAGTATTTCCCTCACCAAGAGACTACAAGTTGTGGAGCAGATCAATGGAGAAGGCATGAGCTTGCAAGTCATTTTCATGTTGATAGGGCCTGTGAGGATGGACTGGTTCCTATTCCTGCCTCTGTAGTTAGTAGGTTTGTTATTTATGCTACCAAGGTACCGAAATCAAAGGCCAAAGTTACAGCTTTAATTTACCCTTCAGATATTTATTATGCAGGGGTAACACCCAGGAAGGAATAAAAGCAGCTTAACCAACTTTACTTGAATTCATAGATTTGATGGATTGGAACACATCTGATACTGAAGTTGCAAATATATTATTAAGGTTCATTGTCTGCATTTTTAAAGTGACTTTGAAAATAAAATTAGAACTTGATAAATGACCCAGAAATGTCAGAATTTGCATACTTATCAGTTAAACTTATGCTGAAATATAAATTACTCTATTCTTTAAAAAAAAGTCAAAAAGTTAAACTTACAGCTGCAAGATTCTCACACCGTGATTGAATGGCCTGGATGAAGAGACCACTCGCTGCTGAATTCCTGTGAACAGCACTAATAAAGTCTTGTACTGGAGGCTCATGGGACAGATTAATCAAGTCTTGAACATGATTCACAATAAGCCAGGTCAAGTGTTCTGAATCATGCAGGTTTTGACACTAAAGGGGAAAAAATTAAAACCTGATTCCAGCAATACCCATGTTAAGCATTTAATTACTAAAAACTTTACCTGACAGAACATGAAGTTTTTCACATATAATTCTATTTTAAAATAATGGCATAAAGTGTCTATATTTTAATATCACCATCATTATTTTTAGACGACAAATGTTCCCAATGCTTTTGATCTTGTTGCAAATTAAGAGATTTATAATGAATTTGTAAATTATTTTCTTTTAAACACTAAAAATCCAGGTTAGAAACAAGTAAATTGAGAAGGTCGATTCAAAGATGCCACTTTTGATAAAACGCTGTTTGAGATAAACACGCACACACAGAATCGTCTTGTAAAATGTTATTTTCATTTAGGCTTCTTTTTAAAGATTTCTTACTACTACTGGCCTTAAATACAAGATGAATCATTTCTGGAAACAAAATCCAAAAAGATTTGTCAGTAACTAATTTTAAACCTACAGAGGCTATGTGTGTATCAACAAAGCAGTGCAACGCAACATGGAAAGATCTGTAGAGCTAACGAGGTGATGCTGAGAGGCTGACACTCCCCAGTAAAGAGGTTTTGGAGGATTCTAATCTGAATCTGGTGACTGAATCTCCATTAGTTCTTGAAGTGCTTCTTAAACATAGCTTTTGGTTTAGTTGAATCTGAAAGGAATGCAGTTTGCTTGCCCTAAAACTGCTCTGCAATGCAAACCAAAGTGCAATACTAGATATTACAGGAAGATTCACTTCAAAAATTCCCAATGAAATAAAATGCTAATATTGAGGCAGCAAGAGGCTGAAGCTACTGGAACTGCTCTCATCAGAGAGCCAAAATGGAAGTTAAATGTTGATGTAAAACCTCTCCTCTTAAGGTATAGAGAAATTTGTTCTCTCCTTGACACTGCACTGTGATGTTGGGTAGTCTAACACTACTTAGTGTGCTCCTAGCACCTCACAAGTAAGCGATATGATACCCAGCAGATAATTCTATTACCCATCAGGTATCCTTTACAAGACGAGAGAATTCTCAGCTCAGAATAGAAGAAAAATGCCAAATGAGGTCATACCTAACCTTACAGAAGCACCACCTGAAAATAAGACAACTAGTTTCACAAGTCATCATTTTTCACTTGCGAACCAAACAGATCCAGTTACTGCACATCAGTTATAAGAGACTGTCAGCATAATAACTCAGAATTATAGTTATAAAATTCATAATTCAGAACTTACAACATAGTCACAAAAAAGAATGAGAGCTCCTCTTCTCACTATCTCTCGATTGCACACGCCACGTTTAGATTCTGAATCCGATTCATCACTGTCTCCAGATATCTGAGGGCTCAGCAACTTAGTAGTAGAAAGACTGTGTCTCCTGCAGGAAGCACATTATATTTTGTTACTATTTCATCACTATATTTTATTACTATGGCTACTGAAACATTAACTATCAAATTGCATGGAATATCCTACCAATGTCCTTACATAATATCTATTTTCCTAGAAACTTAATTCAAAGATTATAGTGTTTTGAAGCAGACACTTTGCTTTCCATCAGCTCTTTACTTTCTAACAATTGTAGTACCACCTTTTTGTTCTGTGTTTATTACTTCCTTGGATAATCTGAAGAACTTCTAAATAACCTGTTCAGTTCTTCAGAAGAAAAGCATGGGCTATTGTGTCTCTGGTAGGATAACAGAACCTAAAACTGTATTTTATTCTCAAGCCAAATCAGGGTTCTTGAGCATTTAAGTCTAGTGTCAGATTGAAAGTCATGAAAAAAATAGAGGTGATATTGGTAAATCAAAAAAAAAAGATAACTTCAACAAATAGTAGATGCCACCTTAGCTATTTCAGTAGCCCTACTTTGCTCATAGGCCTGGTAATTACATGTTTCCTCAAATTAGAATAATTTTTTTTTTTCCATATCATGAGGTTGAACTGAGGCAAGAATCTCACATTTGAGCAAGTATTGAGCCACTTGTGTTGTAGAGCAAGATTAGTCTTCCCCAACTTTTACTACACAAGCATCAGAAATGTCTCCCCAAGTCAGTTGTTAATCTCCCTCTACAGTTAACACAGAGGGATACCCACCCACATAGGTGTTATCCTCCTTACTCCCGGAGGACAAATCATTCCTATTCCCAAAAGGTGGGGAGAACTACCTTCAGACCAAAATCACATTCATTTTAGACCAAATCTTCAAATTTCGGACAACTAACATTAAGTTTTCACTATGGTGCTTGATGCTAATACTATGTTTTGATAGCATTTAGTAACAGACCCACTGAGAACAGAGAACAGATATAACTCTAGTTACAGTATATATACAGTATAGTTACAGATATAACTACAGTATACTGATCAAACTGTATTTTTCTAAACACAACAGTGTATATCATCTGCACTGGCTGGTTATTTGCTAGAAGGTAAAATAAGAAGTCTCCACAGGAACGTGAAATATGAAATAATAAAGGTTTTGTTATAGTTATTTCCATAATTTTAATTAAAAGTAGCACACAGATGAAGCTTTCTTGCCTTAAAAGCAGAAGCATTACCTGTCAGTTCTTTTGAGGAATAACCGAGTGTAGAAAATTTTTTTCATTTGAAAGACATACTGATATCAGAACAGACAACATGTATACATGTAAAGTAAATGCAGAACTATATTTCAGAATCCAAACAGTACTATTCAACAGGCTGACAGGCTTAGCAGAAAAAAGCTAGATTTTTAAAATATAATTTTAGCAAATATAATTGAGACACACTACTACTATTAGGGATCATAAACAAATCTTACTTTGGGGTTTGATGCACTTCTGACCACCAATTGTAGTTGGTATAATTGACAAGAAGCAGGATTTGACACCAGAGAAGAACTAACGAAGGATGCGTGGGAATCATGGATTGAACAAGTTCGCTCAAACTTTCAAGGGTATAGAAACTACCATCAGATCCATCTCCTGTAAAAAGTCTGGTGGCTGCAGCTGTGATTCTTCTAAACATCCCTGAAAAGAACGAAAATGTGTTAGAGTAACTATGCTCTAGTCTGAATTCTGAAGTTTTAAAATTATTCAGGGTACCCTGAGAATACAAATCTTGTTTCAAAAGCCACTACCATTCCTGGAAGAAAGTTATATCCTAAGCAGTTTCACAAATGTAAGGCAAGTCACGGAATTTGCACAAGTGCTGGGTGTAAATCAGTAAAGACCAGCTCCTGGACTCAATAAATAATGCTTTAGATAGGTTTCATTACAATTCTAGTCTACCTTCATAAACTTTTTGATGTATGAGAGAGAAAGAGTTATCTGATACATGAAAACCCTAACCAAATTTAAAATTGTTAATTATAGAGCAGGCTTTGAGTTTGGTTCTTTTCTTTGTTTGTTCTGCTTATAAAGTAAAACACAGAAGTTCTAGTTAAGAACTATGCTGTAACTACTATCCTACACGCTAAGGAAGATTGCTTACAAGTATCCTACTTCGGATGAGGGCTTCCCAAACACATTTAGTTGAAACTATACTGATAACCTCCCACCCAATTTCTAAAGTGCAAAATGTAAATGTTTTTAAGTGGAGAAAAGTCATTATCCTGCATACTGAACCCTCCATGCAAAAGCTGAATTTTGCTTTCTGCCCTGCTGATTCTGTATTCATATGCCAAAACAAAGGATGGGAAAACAAGGAAATCGGACAAACTTAAAGTTGTCTAAAGGTACAGAACTTTTTGAGTTTCTACAAGAAGATAAGAGCAGGGAAAAAAAGGGGTTTCTTCAGAACCAGTTAGAAACCAAGGACTAATCAGAATAATGAAGGAGATCTGTAGTGTTGCTTGCTTGCCTTGCCAGATATACAGAAAACTGAAGCTGTAAATTCCACGGCCATGTGGACCAGTTTAAGCTGCCCCCAGGACCGATAAATATGCAACGTAAATAGCAAAGAACCGGAAAAATAACAGAGTCTCAGAACTCAGGTCCCACTTACTAGCAAGCCAGTGCTAGTACCTTTCCAGCTTCCTGCATTTGCAGTAATTGCACCATCTAGTGACTTTCTACAGTCATGAAAGCCACTGCATGCTAATATCTCTTCATTTTGTCTATGCCTTTCATTTCTACTAACTCCAGAGTAGCACACTGAAAATGTTCATTTCTAATCTGGTTACTTCCTATGTTGAATACACAGGAGACAGCAATGCTGTCTATAATGGGTGAGAAGACAAAACATCCAAGTAGAATAGTGTGTTCCCTGTGTTCCCAGGCTCAAGTCGCTATAAGCTGCACCTGTAATTAGGAGAATATAACTTAGGGAGAAAAAAAATATAGAGGTTTTAACCCAACAAAAGTATTACAAGACCAGGCACTTAGTACCTAAACTAATTAACTAACCTAAGCCTAAACCTGAAAGAAAATGCTATGACATAAAAATACAGCCCAGATTTCTGAACAACTTTCCTTATGTTACACCATGTAAGGTAACCACATTGCTACTGGTACTTAGAGTTGTTTTGTAATATTACATTAAATTCATTAATAGACATGACGCAATACACATACCCCAGTGCTCCGCATGAGTATTTTAATATTTCATTTTAATTTTGCATTAAAATGCCTACATAGTTCCTGGCAAGACGCACAGTGCAGCTTGGAAGCCAGTTGCTGCAGCAGAAGTAGCTGAGCCTTCCCTTTCCATTATCCCCAGCTCCCACGTGGAAAAACCCACTTCCCTGATTTCAGTCACCAGCTTGATTTTCTGATTTCATTGGTCCTGGCTTGACACCATTTAATTACTTACTCCAAATCACCTTGGTATAAGCTATTTGTTATAATATTTGTTTCAAGTATAACAGAAATTAAAACAAAGATCAAAGGAAGGCTCTGGTAATTATCATCATATTTTGTGCCTCTTCACACACAATCCTGGAGTTTGGAGGACTTTTCTTAAACCAAAGCTCTCTTATGACAAGTCAAAACATAAAATATCACCCACCACATCTGCACAAACTCTCACAACATAATTCAACTGGTTTGCCATTCACTTTTCTACATGTTACTGTGACTGAAGACTAGGAGTAGTAAAGCTACTGAAGTTGAATCAAGGCAGTGCAGAAGCTTTGAGCTTTGATTGAGAACCAGTTGAAGACCAGAAAACTTCCATCAGCACTTTATTTATTTTAAGTCTACACCTACGATACTTATGTTTGCAAGAAGCAGCTAGTAGCAATGACAGGAACAGAGCTAAGGTTTTTTCTCAAGAAAGGACTTTAACTGAAGTCTGTAGGAAGAGCTTAAAAAGAAAAAAATATTGGAGGTTTTGGGGATACAATGGAGCACACGATCATGTTAAATATCTAACAATAGTATTCTGTATGCACTTCTTTGTTATTTGCACACGCTAAGTAATGAAGTACTGTAACTCCCATTTTACAGCCAAGGCCATGGAATGCAAAGTTCCTTGTCTCGTATCTGTAAGGAAGTCTATGAAGAACCAGAGACTTGTGCCAAGACTTTTTAAATTGCAGCCAATTACTATAATCCAAGGTTGGATTTCAGTTGCAGGATGAAAATCAGAAGGCAAAAAGGACAGTCACAGTAAAGAAAGAATAAAAGAAAGCGATGATAGCGCCACTATTAGGAAAATAAAACTAAGGAATCAGGGTAAGGACTAAGGAATTACCAGAGGGCCAGACACTGGATATTTAGCAGGAGACACGTAAGGCAGAATTCCCAAACCTGAAGAAAGGAGCTCAAGACCAGCTAGCTGGAACAGTACTGCCTTTCCTACTTTTCTGGTTTTTAGTTTTGGTTGGTTGGTTGTTTTGGTCGGTGTTTTTTTGGTATTTTTTATTAATTATGACAAAGAACAGTAACCTACCTTGTAATGATTCTAAACTAGTGATTTGTAACTCAAGTACTTTAAGCCTGGACATACCTATCAACCTCCAAATTGAGAAAAAAAACATGAGAAATACCCATGCCCCAAATCTGGAACACTTTGCATTTTTGGACTGGAAAATTTTAGACAGTTAAAAGGAGAGATAAAGAGTCATTAGTTACATTTTGTTCCACATAGACAGAAGAAATGTGAAAAATGTGCCCTGCATGCATGAGCGCAAAGTTGGGGAGGTCCTTTATACTGAGTAGGATAGAATGTCTTCAGCACCTACATGTTCCTTCTCAGTAGTTCAATGCATTCAACAATTATTGAAAAACCACCCTGCCACTGCATGCTACAACACAAGGCATTGTTTGAAGTATTACCTGATTTGAAGATATGTATTAAACACATAAGCAGCGTGCCCAGCTCCTGGCAGTAGAAAGTATGTTGCTGCTCATTCATGTCCACTTTCAATTGTTTGGTAACAATATCTTCCAGTAGAATGCCAACCAGTTGTAATAAGAACCTTGAAAAAGCACATAAGCGATCAACAGAAGAACTATCAATGCAACACCTCTCAGAATAAGATAAGATTTGCCCATGGAACTCAGTAAGTCTGAAAAATTAAAATAGGAAGTCCTTGTCCATTCATCCTAAATTAAACGCTACAGGACAGGTTAACCTAAAACAAATATGATAATACTCATCAGCTAAAGTCATGATAACATGCATACACCAGCCCACCTCACTTAGCATTCAAAATACTAAAGTGTCTTTATAGTGATTTGCAATGAGCTAAAACACACCGTGACAGTTACCACAGCTCAGCTGAGGAGTGATAACTCAGCAAGTCACAGTAACTCAGCTGTTTACAGCCTCATCTATCCACACTCTACCACATAGGTTCCAATATCAAATCTCCAGCCAGGGATAAAAGATCAAAACAACCACTAAAAAAGGGCATTTGAGGAAAGCCATCCTTGGTCCTGGCCATTATCATTCCTCAACTCCTGTTGGACATAAGGTTACGTTAAGGGAGTCCAGAAGCCCCTTTTCCCTCTACCCATCATTCAGCTCACTGTGAGGGTGGATAAAACACAACATTTTATTTCTATCTGAATCTCCATATTTGAGTAAAAAGTTCTTATTTTCTTAAACAAATATCTATTTCAAATGCTTCCCACCAGATTAAAACATTATGCCTTGATGACAAACATGTCAACATGATACCATCACCATCTCTCCACTCTTCTTTTGCCTGAAGTTTGTCACTCTGAGGACATCAGCACAGGAAACTAACTAGACAAAATAGGAAATAAAGAGCAGGACTAACTTAATAGATTTGAACCTATCTGCTGCCAAGATTCTAGTACAGAACCTGGGCTTGTACTAAGGGGATGACTCATCTTTCAGTCCCCAAACAGAGAGGAAGGAAAGGGTTAATCAGTTAAGTTTTTGGACCTGATTTTAGTAAGTCCAAGATTCACCCATTTTAACAGCTCCATTAGGTCCTTCACTTGGCTCCAGAACAGGTATCAGAACAGTCTAAAGTCCCTATTACAAACTGTTCATCTCCTCCCTCTACTGTCCATCTCATTCCTTCCTCCCCACACACATCTTTCATATCAACTTATTAACAGACTTTATTCCTAGCGGATAACACTTCTATACATGGCACAATATACATGGGATTTCTCAGAAACCTTAATCTTTTCCTGAAGTTATTCGGAAGACAGCATACCTAGAAAATGTCTCTTCAGGCAGATATTTAGCCTGTTTAACCTCAGTGCGATCCTCTGGTGCGGATAAGTTATTTTCTCCACGTCTCAGTCTGTTAATTGCTTGACATGAAATCAAATACGGTGAGAAGGAAAGCTCTTGTATACGGGACAGAACGATGTCTTCTGTTGACTGTGAAATCAGAACTCTAAGGATAGCTAAAATTCCAGAAATCCATAGCTGAACAGTGCTCACTGATGCCTAACACAAACACAGAAATTAAGACAATTTAACTTCAAAGGTATTCAACACAACATAGGAATGTAGTAAAAAAATTAACGTTTTCATTAAGTGTTGTATAAAATCAGATCCTTTTGAGAATGGAGCAAGCAGGAAATAACTTTTATGTTCAAGTCTTCCAAAACGCTATTCTTGTGGTAACTGTCAAGCTTACGTTCACTCTGTTAAACAACCTCTCAACTATAAAAACAGTACTAATACTTGCGTAACAAAAATGTGATTTACCTCTCAAACTGCATTCTAGAATTTATTATAACAGTATGTTTCTCTACGTTCCTGATTCTCAAAATACAAAATGAAGGCAAGTAATCCATAAGCAGAACGTTCCTGCATAAAGTGCTCCCAGTTGGTAAGTCATATTAGTTCTAACCAATTCTTTGCTAAAATCTGCTGCAGGTACATGAACACCACGTTGCAAATCAAGAAAGAGAAACACATACTCTTTTGTTTTGCATGAAAACACCAGATTCTCTCTTCTCTGGAAACAATTGCTTACCATTGTTTTAGGAGTAACAAACATACTCCTTAAAAGCATGTCCACAGGGCGAAGCGATGAAGGAGCCAAAATTTCAAACAAAGTGTTCAATACTCCTAGAGCATCATGAGAGTCTATATGCATCTGTAAAAGAACACAAAACTAATTTATAACTATCCACTAAAGGTAACTGCAACACAAGATTACCATTTTGTGTTTTAAACATTTCTATGACAACCTATGTATAATAAAGCTGTCCTTTACAGTACAAAATACAGAGCAACCAAAAGCTATGAAAAGTAAATTAAAGTTTCCTTGCAGGCCTTCCTACACAGGAGTTTTGAGAACACAGACATAAATCCATCACATGAAATTCAATATACACACCTTATATATTTTATTACAAGAAATACACCATGTTTGGAATGAGACCAAAAGACTGACTTGTCATAAAATTTAAAAACTTTTCTTCCCCCTGCACATCCTACCAGGTATATGTATAGAGAACAAAGCTGGTTGTGAATACACTTAAGCAGGTAACTATAAGGAAAAAAAAATCCCAATCATCAGAAAAGTGAACAGCTACAAGGGTATTACACTACAGCTACAGAGGTAGGACACCTCTCTTGATCAGTTTTTTTAAAAAATTATAAAACAATCAAATGTAAAAAGCAAAGGACTGGACTCAAAATCTGGATGATGCTATCTTGCCTAAATAATTTGACAGTTGAACATGCCCACAGATTCATACAAAACAAAGGCAATTTCAATTTGCCAGCATTTTAGCTTTGCTCAAAACTGATGTCTGATCCACAATAACTGCCCACTCTCCCCAACCATGAGATCTCCTAGTGGGAGTTGGGATCCTCCATCATGGAGTCAAGAACACTAAGGGCATAATGTCACTAGTTTTACTCTTTTATTCTTGAAGTAAGCATTTCTAATTCCAGGAAAGATGTATCAAAGATAAGTCCTCTGTTGTTTAGGGAGTAGCACTGAAAAGTCTTTCTCCTAAAAGGAGTCTTCTTTTCTTTCCAGATACAGAGGGTCTACTCTCCACCTCCAGTGTGCAGTCCAGTGAAAGAGACTTGCACACACTGGAGGGAGGCTGAGCAGAAAGCTACAGAGATGGTTACAGGCTTGGAGCACCTGCCATGCAAGGAGCAGCTGAGATTATTCAGCCTGGAAAAGGCACAGGGGGATCATTATCAATGTGTACAAGCATCTGACCAGGGGAGGCAGGGGGAGGAGATGACACAAGTACAGAAGAAAGAGCCAGAATCTTTTCAGTGCTGTCCAGCACCAGAATGAAAGCCAACAGGCACAAGAGGAAACATGGGAAATTCCATTTAAATGTTTTTATTTGTTTATTTATTTGTTTTCCATCTGTGCGGATACTCAGACATGGAAGAGGTTGCGCAGAGAGGTTATGGAGACACCATCCTTGGAGACTGGCAAAACTTGACTAAACATGGTCCTAAGCAATCTACTCCAGTAGACCCTGCTTTGAGGGGAAGACAATACCTAGAGGTCTGTTTCAACCTCAACTATTCCATGACTCCGTGATCTATTAAAACACTTTTGGACTACGTCTTTTCATTCTCCTCACTAAGAAAAAAATGCAACTAGGCACACACTACAGTTACAAAAAAATAAATTTTGACATTCCATAAATATGGGAGAACCTTCACATTATTTAATAAGTGCTCTGATATAATCATGTATGTAAGAGACAAACAATGAGCTTCATCTGGAAACAACCTTGAAGACACTGCATATACACATCATGCACTTAAATATGACCTTCATCGCTCAAAAGACGTAGTTTACCCTGCAGTAATTGTTTTTCCAGCTACAGCAACCACACTGTCAAGAAAATCTGTCTTCACATATTAAAAAAATATATATAGAAAAATCACAATACCCAAAGCCATTATTGATATATATATTATAACAATTATTTTAGATGGTTCTAGATTAAAAAATTAATGTAACAACCTGTTGTTTTGCAAGCATTGGGAGAATAATATCAGCTATTTGCCGGGACAATCTTTTCCATTTGTCTTCATTTTCTTTATGACACTGTTGCAATACTAAGATGAACATTTCTAGCACCTGTGGGAAAAGTCCAAAAGAATGCAAGTAAACACCCACACTAACAGGAAACATTTAAGTAATACCATAGTGGGAAAAATATTTACTGTTTCATCCATCTGCCAAAAGGCAAAAAGAAAAGAAAACTAACATGAGAAATCATACAATATTTTTAAACCCTTATTTTCAGGTTAAAAGCTTGTTCTTAGTTGTGACTTTTTTTTTTTTTTTTTTTTTTTTTTTTTAAGAATTTTCCAGTTACTTTTATAAACTAGAAAAAAAAGCTTTCTTGGAGCTTTTTAAATGTCATTTGCCAAAAGACTGCTCAAACAACTAGAGAAGGGATAGTAAATCTAAATGCTGCATCACATACTCAACAAAGGGGAGGAAGGAAAAGAGCAATTTCCCACTTGCATACTCTTTCTTTACTCTAGCTCAAAGTTTAAATTTGGCCAAGGAAACAGAATAGACATTTTTATGGAGTTCATTCACCTGAGATGTTACTTTTATATGAAAGTGTATAGGAGAGCATACGATGGAGCACACCAATACCAAGGATCACTCTAGCAGCTGAATGTGGTATCAGTCTGAGGATTAGAGAGACCACACTTCCAAGGATAGACAGGCCGAAGACACAGCAAGCAGGAATGTTAGTATATGGACTGGGAAGTGGGACAGAAGAATTTGTTTCAGAAAACTAGTTAAACAGAGCACTTTAAAAAAAATAAATCAAGTAGTTCAGATTCAGAAATGCAGCCAATTTAAAAAAAAAAAAAAAGAAAAGAAAAGAGATCACCAGATGACTTTCTTCCCAAAAAGCTTTCTCATTAAAGAGGAGCAATTCTGGGATGAATGAACTTGAACTCTGGAGCTCCATGGATAGTAGCTACAATTTTAACAAGAAAAGAATTAAAGGTTGCAGCTCTCAGAACCTCTCGAATTACAGGACACCACTTGCAGAACACTGCAGTCAGGGAACAACAGAGCTGCCCAGGGGTTAGCTTATACGTACTGCACCAGCACAACAGGACAGAATAAGAACTAGAAATGGGATGGTGTGGGAGAAGCAGTGCATGGGTGGTCTTTAATAGGTTAAGTGTGTCAGAAGGGGATGTGCTAGCAATTACAGTACCTTATGTAACACAAAGTTATTCACTATTTCACATCATGTGTCTACCGAGTGTCATTTCATATAGTTATATTAGTCATTTAATGATTATAAAACTACAAATTCAAAAGAAAATGTGGATACACAAAATTACCCCAACCTGAACATGCAGTTCTAGCACATTATTTTGACAAGATGCACTGTCTTTTTTTCCAACTATTCTCAGAAAATACATTGCTTATATTAGCATACACTAGAATCGCATTTTCACATGATGAAAGTAAAAGCACATTAAGTTTGTTAAGCACCTGAATAAGCAATAAAATCCCATGTTAATTATGTCACTTCTCTTAAAAATTACTTTTATGTTTTTCTTTTAAAGTGTATTGAAGAAAGTCATTCTTATACTACTACAAAGCAGAAACATGTTTTCCAAGCCCATGAGGTCTGGGGCAAAGTAGTAAGTGCTAACAACTGTCCAACTAGCGGTTTTGTTACCTTATTCAAATAATTCATATTTTAAAATGTTATTGAAATGCTGCTATTGTACAGCAATACCTAAATCATCTCTATGCAGCATGTTTCCTACTTTTAACCCTGTCCTCTCTTCTACTCTTACCCCCATTCTTTTATGTTTCTTGAGTCACAATTTATTACAAGTCTTCTACTAACCTTCTGTGTATTCAACCTGCAACACAACCAAGATCATGATATCCTAACTGGAGTTTTTCAGTGCTTTGTTACGTAGCCTTGACTATAAAAACCCACAGACATGTTATTTGACTTGAAATACTGATTTGTATTGCAGAAGCTTTCCCCTACCCTCCAAAATCTTTGCATACTCTCTATGAAGAAAGATCATACACAGATTCCAGCCATTCAAGTTTTGTATAGAATTTCATTAATGTTGCCTGAAGCATTTTTAGCAGTCAAAGCAAGTTACCGTTTTAAAGACCACAAACAGGAATACCTTGTTGTCCTCTCTTACCTGATGATACTGAATAAGTCTCAGCAACATTGACACTACCACCTCCTTTTGTGTTTCCAACTCTTTTCCAGCATCAGCTTTATTTGCTCCTCTTAACACAAAGAGATCGTGAACAATAGGTTGCAGAGCTGGTATTGCTGCAATGAGATTTGTTTTAGCATGAGACAAGTCACTCTTGAGCAGTGTTTTCTTGTTCTAATCGTTCAGCTACTCAAAGTAGACTGTACTTTAGTTTAATAAAGATTTTACCCATCCCTAAAAAAACCCACCAAAACTGAAAAAAACCCAAACCAAAACAAAAAAAAAAAACCCAAACTTGTGATGCCTATCTTTTCACTTCTAGTAGAAAATGTGTATTATGGACACATTTGCCCATTCTCATAGAGCTAAAATTTATGTTTTTATTACGTATTTTTCAGCAGAATCATTGGAAAGTACGAGAGATGCTTCTACTTAAAAGCTGAAAGTGGAGGGAAAGTTAAGGGGACTAAAAATTAAAATCAAAGCCTTTAAAGTATTGCTATGATGTGAACTTATTACCTAATAAAATTTCAAATAAAAGCTTTGTTGCTGTTATGTACAGTGCAAAATATGGGGGTGTAGTGTTAGTAGGGTACAATAAAATTCCCGAAGGAATTAAGTGAGACTTATTTCATGTACTAAAAATTTAAAAGCTAGTGTCTTCCGGAACAATCAGTATGATTACAGTTTTCTATAGCTTAGTATTCAAGACTGGTTTTATTGCTGAACTATCACTAATATTAGTACTGGTTCCTTTTTTTGTTGTTTTTTAATTACCGTGTGTAACAGCTTTCCTCCCACTGGCCATGATACCATCACACAGCTGAATGATCTTGGGAATTCCGATTATCTGTTTGGAATGATACCGCTCATAAGACAGCAACACCAGGAAAAAAAAGATGTTAGGAATAATTGCTTCAGACTCCCTGAAAACAAAAAACCAAAAGTGTCAAGTTTGAATTGCACAACTCTGTTCACTACAAGAGAATCTTTTTACAGTAAGCTTTGGGTTTTTTTAAGACTGTGTTGTTCTGCTTTCATACAGTATTTCTGTAATTTGTGTGCCCTGTTCTTTACTTCATTTTTTTTTCCCCAAGGGATTTGTTTCAAGCTTTGATCACGACACAGTTACTAATATTATAACATACCATCTAATGCACATGATACACATTGGAGAATTTATGTAGGAGACCCACAGAGCAAAAAAAACCCACTCACGTCTTCATACAAACTCAAGCGTGAGAAACACTGGAAAAAGCTGACAACAAAAATTCCATTGCATTGCTTATGATCTATTAGGTACTATACAAAATGTACCAAGTGATCAGAATACAAACAGATTCACACTGAATCCACAACAGGAAGTAGCTCTCACTTCAGTAACTGAATCCTAGCAATGAAATGCTGATTCCTGAGAGCATAGCTGGAGGGGCTGAGGGGTGGTGGTGTGGTGGCGGTGTGTCCTAAAGGAATGATTCTACAATAGCAAATGGAGAAACAGCACAACACAGCTCAAGATATTTTTTTTTCCATGCTATTTCCCGATTTCCTCAGACACATGGAACCTAAATAGTCTAAAAGGGCTACCACTGGAGCCAGAGAATGTACAAGCACATTGCCCAGAAGGTAACTCTCCCTTTCTCATACGGCAGAAATAACCAGCAAAACTAATCAGTACATGCTTCACAATAAGACAGCTGTAAACCCACACTGTTCAAAGGATCTTTGCTAATTTCATACCTGAACTGTCCTACTTCAATGTATTCAAACTGCTTTAGCACAAATCCAATAAACACCTGAAGAGAGAATAAAGTGTACAACAGATACAAAGACATTACTTCCCATTTGAAATAATTTTGACAGTTATAAAAGGGTGTGTTTTGGAAGGAGAGAAAGGAAAGAGACACTGAAAATCATTTTTATGTATTAGTTCATTCTAATGTTATGAAGCACTCCCTCTACAGTTACAGAAAATCTTGAGAATCTTGTTGATGTTAGAGCTTATTATGGTTTGTATGAACTTATGCCACATTTTACCTAGTCTATATATTTTTAAGTATAATTTTCTCTCTCACTCCTGTAACACACACTATTTGAGGCATTACAGTCAAGAAGTTAAGCATCAACCAAAAATCTAGCTCTAAACCAAGATAAAAATCTAAAACATTCATGCACTGAAAAGATTTCTCTGCACATGAACTTACAGGAAAGTTACATATTACAACTCATACTACTTTATAAATCAAAAAAATACTGTAGTAAACAGAACACTGAAATGTTATGTTACAAATTTACTGCTTATATGGACAACAGAGTACTGTATTTGCTTCCCCCAACCATTAAAATCAAATAATGGTTGTCAACCATGACGCTCACTATCCCTCATATGGAAGTCCATACTCTCAAGATAGATAGAAAGTATTTCTATTTGTAAATAAAGTTTTACTCAACAACACTGATTGCATTGCCCACATCATCTTATTCCTGAATTTGATCTGATAAACAGTTCTGAAATAGTTGTTGCAGAGCTTAGAAAGTAATTTATATGCAATAGAAAAACAGAAATTTGAAGCTCTTTATGGTTGGGGGTGTGTGTGTGTGATTGAGTCTCACCTTCCTTTAAGTCTTTATTTGCATGTATAGTAAATTAATGGATTATTGCGAGCATTTTGCTGTAAATATTAAGCCTACTGGTGAGATCCCTGTATTAGAAATTTGCAAAAATGGTGAGGTACCAACCTGATCCGAATCCAGAAGACAGTAGTTAACTCGTAGCTGAACCAGTTGAGCAAGCAAGTCTAGAACTTGTCTCTGCAGCTGTACCGATGTTGTTGTAGTATATTGCTTCAATGCTTTTATGACAAGGGGTTCAAATAAACGAATGTGATTGTGAATAGCATTCTGTAATAGAGAGATTTTAAAGTAATCTAATATCTGAACAGGTCTCTGATTCAAAAATCAAATTACATTTTAAAAGGAGGAAAAAAAGTTTTAAATCTAAGGTACAGCTCTTTCAGGAGTACACAAACACAAGTACCTTATCAGCACGATGTTTTGCTGCACTGGTAATGTTAGTTTTCAGCTGTGTAGAAACTTTTTGCAGCACATCAAACCATCTGTTATAAGAAAAAACAAAAATACCCATACACATTACAAAAAATGGAGAGACACACACACTCTCCTTAGATGCATATTGTTTTATCAACGCCAACTTTTCTTTATCTACTTGACTGCTTCAAGAATCTTAGTAAAACAAAAGAGCAATAGAGACAACCTACAGTACACTTGGATCAGATCACACAGATTTGTGGACAACAAACATCTTGTAGAGAAAGAATTTCTGGTCTTTGCTTAGTTATCCTTCTGCCTTTCCTTTAAGGCTACTGACTATTTGCTATACCTAGCAAATTAATGAAATAGTTTTGAATACAAGCATCGAAAACTATTACATTTAAAAAAAAACAAACTAAAAAAGTGATATCCATTTTAATGATTTAGCTTTGATTTGGAAAACACGTTAATGATATTAATGTAGTGTTGCATTCAGGATCTCACTATCAAGACAAATTACTCTGTTTAAGTCTACAAGAAAAAAATAATAAACAATACTGTAACTTTAAGTTACTTAGCTCCCCTGTGATACCTGCATTTATGAAAAACAATAAAAAGATTCTAATTCTCGTTAACATTATATCATAAGGGAGGAAAGTTACCCTGAAGCATCGTGTTCCTGCTCAGCCTGGACCATGTTCCTTAGACTAGCATCAGCAAGGGCCTGTGTAAAGTGTGTGTATGGTGCCATGAAGCAATAATGATAGAGACCAGGTCTCAAACTGGAAGAACCTAAACGTTGAGCTTTGCCTTGAGCCTTGTTGGGGTTTGAAGACAAGCCATCGTACTGAGAAGCCAGATTTGTCCCAAACAATGTTTTCAATAACTAGAGAAGAAAATTGGAAGGAAAAAAAAAAAGTTAAAGTTTCAGGAAAAAAATCTTGAGTCCTCATCCTCCTAAAGGACTGAACAGGAAAGGTCAAAGTGCAAACTGTGGATCATGTAGTCAAATACAAGAAAACAGAAAAAACTGGAAAAAAGAAACAAACTAGACCTCACCCCAAAAAAATGGTTGTTTTTGCAACTGAAGCTATTTTCATTTGACAACTCAAACAGTCTACTAAAGCTCGCCTCCCACCAAAATTAAACTTTGATGTCTTGAAGCCAAACGTTTAACTGGAAACCTGCAAGAAATCCATCAGTAACACAGTTCTTTGCTTTCCAGGTTTTTGATGTAGTTAAATGGCTACAGAACACATTTGGGAAGGTAGGAAAAAAATTTGTTTTCTGAGCATTAGCTAAAATAGTTCTTTGAATTGAAAGCAGTTCAAGAAGAAACCGTACCATTCAGATGGTATCAAGTTTCAGAACAAGTCATGAAAATTACAGAAAACATGCTCTGCTTTCTCCACCTGGGCTACAGTTTCCTCACACCGCTTCTCTTAAAAGAATGGCCAGTCTTAGTATCCAACTGATAACCACAGGATATCAGGAACAACCTTCCCAACCTTCCCGTAACATACAAAAATTTATCTCCTTACCTGCTGTACACAAACTGTTGCCATTGTTGGTTCTCTGCTGAAACATGATTTTAGGTATCCCAAAATTTCTTCTACACACTAGAAAAACAGAAAATCAAGTGCACCTAATTGCATTCACCTTCATTATATAGAGCATTACTATGAAAACTGGACAATAACACGTCGTAGAAGTATGTAAAGAAATAAAACTGCAAGATCTGCCTCCTAGTCTTAAAATACCACAATGCCTAACACATAGTTAAGGAGAAAAAAGACACAGGAGAAGGAGAGCAGTAAGCCTTCTAACATTTTAACACAAGTATATTTAAACATATTAATATAGTAAAAATGACTGAATGCAAACCATTTTGACAGAAAGAAAAATCTCCACATGAAAATTAAACAGTAAAAAAATTACTCCAGTTTTCAACAGCAGCAATTTAACCTGGAAACTCTGCTCTGGCACTTTACCCAACATTGTGGCAGCAGAACGCTTCTAAGACTACTGTCTGTCTCAACAGTACCAACTTTAAAATGAACGATATGTGCTTTTTCCCACTAAGAACTACAGATATTGGACAACTTTACTACAAAAGAAAAAACACACAAATCTTATACCTTTCCAATGTCTTGAAGTGTAGCAAATTCCAAGATTTGAGACAGAACATCTAAGGCAGATCGTAAGAAACTTCCAAACTTTTCATTGCTGTTCTGGAGATCCAAAGTAACCTGGTCCCAAAAAGTAAAACCACAGTTTTTCTTAACAAGTACTTGACAAGGAGATAAAAATTACAGAAAGAATTGGGTACTGACACAAAACGATCTTTTGCCTAAAATTTCAGCATAGTTCAATCAGCACCACTGACAGCTTAGACTCCCTTATGAATTGCTGGAAAGGTAGGACTTCATTTTGACTAAGAAAGGGAATTTCTAGCTTGAGGAAGTTACAGCATCCAGGAAGGCCTAGGTTGTTCAAAAGTAATGGATAAGGGATAACGTGTTTCTCAGAAACACGATAGATGTAATAAGAATACAACCACTGAAGCATACAAATCAGACAACCAAGCCCCTAGGGAATGCATCTTCTATTACCTGAACCAATGAGGAAAAAGCTTACCCATCCTGGAATAAACTGCAGAGAGAACAGGTATTGGGATCCCTTCGGCATTGCCAAGCCAGTGAAGGGTCATTTGGTACCAACATTAGTGACAGCAGAGAAACAAGCAACAGTGTGACAAAACCTATCAGGGCTTTTTGTTTGCTTGTTTTTTGTTTTTATTGGTAGTGATTATTTTTTTTTAGTGGATAAACTGTTTACACAGGCAAACAAGTGAGTCTCGATACAAGCAGAGCCATGCTTAAAAGAAACACAAAGTTGGTTACCCCACCACATTCTAATTCAACCAAACGATATCATGCAGTACCTTATAATTAGCATGGGTTGCTTTCAAGACATCATATAACTTCAGATATGACGGAAGATGGTAAAAGCTTCCTACTGAAGATGATTTACTTGTTGGAGCAGGCCCAGTGGAATCAGTTTGCCTAGTAGCTTAAAAATATATCATAGATTAGAACAACATAATTCGTCTAGGGTGCTCACGACATGTATACTCAACATAATTTCCCATATCTTAATTATAAGACAGCATGATTTTTTCAATCTGCATGCGTATTTTAAACTGCAAAAACACACGCTGTATAACTAGAAAATGAACTAGCATACTAAGAAACTAGCCCTCTGAGATAAGAGAAATTAACCTCAAGGACTTCTTATTGAAGTGCAAGTACAATTTACAAAACAGTATTAACACCCATTTCCTTCATTCATTACTAAGAAAAAAAGAAGTTTTCAAGATTCAGAATCTTGTTTCCAAGAGCAATGTAAGCCACTCCTACCAAAAGTTGGAAAGCAACTTTCAAACTTCTTTTAAGTAAAATACATGCAAAAATTACTTCTTAATTGTAGCCAATAGCTGAGTACATTCAGAAAAACAGTGACGAAAAGAATTCAGAAGCACCTTGCTTCTGAAAAGTACAATTAATTTTCATAAAAAACAAAACAGTAAAGAAGCGCCCACCCACAGCTGCCTTTCCTGCAATGCAGCGCTGAAAAGAACTGACAGTAGGTCTGCCAGCTGTTTGAATTAAAACTTCAAAAACCAACTACTCAGATTTATTTCTTCTCTGTGTGCCATAACCATACTTAGGTGGGGATGGTAGGTGGGAGAGTTAATAGGAGTAAGTGTGCTTACCTGGACTCGTTTCACCACCCTTTTTAGGGCTCATTGGCACAGATGCCTGTTCGATAGATTCCCTCTCTTTCCCCTTCCTCCGAATTGGACTAAGAGAAGGTGGGTTTGTGAGAGAAGGTAACGCTGCCTGGAATTAAAAGAAGCTTTATTAATTTGTATGCACAAGTATCTTTTCTTTTACACAAATACAAGCATATTCACCTTTTGTTTAAATTCCCCTTTATTTGACCTGTCAGTTAAATTTAAATGTCTTAACTCTCAGGTTTAGGACATGAATTTCCCGAGTGAAACGGAAGAAGCTTAATATATTCCCTACTTTCTTCTCGACTTCAGCATAAGCCAATGACATGGAATTAGTGCTCAAACTAAAATTTGTTTTGATTCTAGTCAAAGGAGTGTCAAAAAATATTTTCACTATTTTAAAACAAGAAGAAATCACTAATCCTAATAACATTGCCTTAACAGTCACTAAAAAACACTAAATGTAGTTGTCTCAAAATAAAACCCCAAACCCCAAAGTACCTCACACAAGTTGCTTCAGAAGTCAAAATATTCTGGATATTCAAAAGATAGAAGAGTTATTTTTAAGCACCAAAAGGAGCTCAGTGCATCACAGCCAGCCAACCAACACAAAAGTCAACAGATGTTTGCCAGAACATGCAAGCCAATACTCCATTTACTGTATTCACTCACCACTGAATTAATGTTTCAAGTGGAGTCATCAGGAGTAAAAGGTTCAAAATTTAAGGTAATATTACAAACGCTGCAGAACTAAACAAAAGCCTGTTATATGGAATAATACATGTGGTTTTTTCATGTTACTTGCATTCCTACACATAGTAGAGTCATAGTATCAAAGTATAAGATATTTACCTGTATCAACTCTGATATATGGACCCTTGAAGAGGTCTGCATCACAACAGTATTTAAGTCACACAATTTTATACATACCTTTACTGCTGGGCCAGGAGCAACATCATCCATTACATGTGCACAAATATTAATGACCTTCAGCAGATGAGAAAAGAGCTGTTCTACTAAAGTAACAAGAGTTCGATCTGCCAGAGCCGGCCAGGGTTCCTCCTGCTTTGCGGCACCTTGATTTGAATCTTCTTCAGCACTCCAGGGATTCTTTAAGCACTTGGGAGCACTTGCTGCAATAGGAATCACATTATTTAAAGAAAAAGAAGATAAAAACTTGGAAATAAGTATCGGAAAATTTTAGAAGCATATAATTTCTATGAGCAGAAATTCAAATAGGGAAAAGTGAGCCTATATTTTCAAAACGAGCATTAATGTTAATTCTTTGTACCCAGCCTGTAGTAGGCACACTGCACATTTCCTTTGGGAACTGGAGGAAATTCACAACTTGGAAGCAGTATCTTTTAAAACTTTTCAAAATCTTCTCCTGAGTGCAAGAAGTTCCTTTATTTCTTCTGCTCAATCTTGCAAGTATTTTGTTTCATGCAATCAGAATAGGGTGAGATACAAGCCTTCTGATGCTATTGGTAACAGGACAATCCTACTTTTCTTGCTCTGCCCTACCTGCAAGCAAGTTTCCAGTCAAAATCAAAGCATCCTGATGCGCAGAGAGGTCCAGTGGGAACCATGCTGATGAAAGGAGAGACAGGACCATGCCGGCCATTCCAATGGTGCAGCCTTTCTGAGCTTCATCTGAAGGACTTGGCTGGGAAACACTAGAAGTTTAATTTTGGAATGTCATTACTTTTTTTACCCCCTTTTGGTAAGTTTACAGTCTTCAGAAATCTAACAGTTAAGCAGACTGCTAATCTAAAAAAAAGTAGCGCTACAGAAATACACGTTTAACACTCAAGTAGGACTTTAAACATTTGCAGCTGAGACCTGGCAATACTTTGTATTCTTGAACAGCTGTTACTTTTTTTTTTTTTAAATGGCAAATATCAAAGCTGCTAGTGACATCTACTGATACACTGAAGAATTCTGTATTTAATTGATAGTTCAGGATGATACTGGTTATCTCTAGTGAAAAGTCTTGTGCACATATGCAAGGTAGGGGTGGGAGACATAAGCTGTGTTATTGCAATAGAGTCTCAGGATACGAGAAGAGTAAAATAAAAGTAGAGAAACAACGACAGCAATGAAGAAAATCAACACAAATGATGTTAAACCTATTTAAAAACCAAACAGCTCTACATGTGCACATCTTCAGTAGCTAGTTTTACAGCTCACATGGCACAGCACATTGATAATCTGAGGCAAGATCAAAGATTTAGAGTTGCCAACCAGTAATTTGGGGTTATCATATAGTACTTACAAAACACTTAAGCATTATAGATACCGCATTTCTTGTTCCCATTCAGTGTGCCAAATGAGAGCAATTTAAATGCACCTGACACTTCTATAGTTATAAAAGCGATTATAAACCAGCTTCCTTTACCTGCTGTTTTTCAACATAAACATGAGACCAAGGTGAAAAAGATGATGTTCTTATATACGCTGTGGTTCCAGAGATGACAAAGTACTGACACTTAACACTGTGACAATCTGATCTTACACTCTTCTGTATAAAGTTCTTAAATAAGTGCTAAGATAAGCTTAGCAGTATATATCTAAACCAGGACTTCTGATACCTAAGTAAGTGTAATTCTGTTTCACAAACACGACTTCCAGAATCTTGAATAACAGATGAGGGGACATACCCACAGTGCCACCCCATGCTCCAGGTGCAGACTGGAAATGTTGTGGAGAGAAGACACAAAGCTTCACAGCAGCCAAACTGAAAACGTTAACACCAATAACTGCATCAGTTTCATTACTGGAAGAGTTAGCAACAACAACAAAGTATCTTAAGAGTTAGAATTAAATATATTACTATTACCATTGACACAGTACCAAAGCTGTAAATACCAATATAGCCAGGAAATAATTAAAAACAAAAAAAGCAAGCAAAAAAAGAGAACAGAAGAAGTCAGCCACTATAGTAACTAAGAAAACTCACCGTAAGTGCTCTTGTAGTGGATATTGTCAATGCATGGGAAATTGCTGCAATAACCCTTGAGAGATTGTTTTCCATAGTGACATCTGTTGGACTTTGCAGCATGTTGTAACCTCTGTATGTTCTGAAATAAAAACATTTATTCCACTAAAACATGTATTTAAAAAAAGAAACACCTCAAAAAATTATTATGGCTTAAATTACTATTACATATTTATAGGCTGCTGATTAAATACAAAATTGGAGAATACTCTAAATACCACCTTTTTATATTTTAGTATTTTTGCTTCTGTACTAGCAAAAGCAATTTAGTTTATAAATAAAATTTCTTTGTTAGCAAACAGAAACAGTAGATCAACTCTCAATACCTAACAAGGTGCTTTAGAAATCACCACCTACTTAGCATTAGTCTTTGCTTTTGCTCAAATCCATCTAACATTTTTGCATGTTCACAGACTTTGGATTATTGCTGTAGAAAAATAACTATTTTGTATTTGAAATAACAATGTCCACAAAGTTCTATTGTTTCCATACTACAGTATATAAATCTTGACTGACACAATGAAGTTTGCGTATGGAAACATGGTACATAATTAGAAACTTGTATGACAAATTGACAGAGGCAAAGAGGCCCAATAAACATATACAACTCATACTGTCTGTAAGACAAGATACGTAAACAGAAGAGTTTAGGGAAGTATAGTTGGCAGCAAAAATACAGCAACAAGTTCACACTATCAAAAGAAGGCGGCAGTACAGGCTTCTGCAACCACCATCATTAGTGGTGAAGAGTTAGAATCCTGATCAACAAGAATGTATACACATGATTAACTTGCAAAGCTGTGCACGCTTGTGCAATTTAATGGACAAATAGGGTAACCTCACAACGAAGAGAAGATAAAGTTTATCACAGAACAATGACCCCCTACAATCAACGTGTGAGCACATCACTAGTAATTCACACACCAGTTTGTCTTTTAAACACGAGACTGTTACTGTGGAGCCTAAAACTACCACAGATGTTCCTACAGACCGGAAAAAAGAATTCCTACGCGCATGGATTTGCAGGATTTACATACGATTCTAGGCATTATGAATTGAAATTTGGGTCCACGTTCTTTTTAAAGCAAGACAAGTCACATAACATACCTGGTGATAGTGCTCACCGCAAAGTGAGATGGAGGCTGTGTTTCATGCATTAGTAGTTTCAGGTAGACACTGCTTTGGTCTCTTGCTACTGCCACAACTGGATCAGCCTGTCCTTGATCACAGTTATAAAACAGCTTTGGAACAAGCCTTAATGGTAATTATCAAAAAGAAAGAGTATTATTTGGAAACTATTTAATACACAATATAAAGTATATTTAAAATACATTTAATATACAATTCAGAAAGCTGCATATACTAATTAAACATGAAATTGTAAATAAAAACTGTTACTAAAACTCGTATTGTTAAGCTGAATTCATCTTTATAAAACTGCTTTTCATTATAATCAAGGAGCTTAAATCAGGACAAAGGAACTGCTCTATACACATGGTAGTGTAAAAAAAAAAAATGTTTTTTTCATATAGATACCTACCTATACACACTACAATGACCACTTTGCTAGAGAATATTTCTCCCTCCACAGATATTTTCCGCATGGCTATCTACATCAACTGAAAACTAATTTCTACCTAAAAAGGACAACCTTTCACCATCTGATTTCTATGCAGCAAAACTTAAACGTACAATAAGATCCAGTCTTCTTGACCAACAACATTTTCAACTTAAACAACAGTGAAAAACTGCAGTACATATTTTTTATAAGTTCACTGACAGTACTTCCAATGAATGCCCATACTGGATGTTTCAAGGGGCTTCTACAAACTTGCAGAAGATTTCTTGGGCAGTTAAGTCTTTTCCAACCATAATACACAGGCTGTGACTAAATCAACACGAAGATAAACTCCAACTTCTTACCCCTCAGTTAACAAAATAACTCCATTTCAAAATCAAGTCCCTGAATAAAAGCAACAAATACTAACTGTGATGCAACAGATAAAGATTTCTCTGCTGAGCTGTTTCTGCAATACAAATGCATTTAAGTGGCAAATTTTTTAAGGGTGCATTATCTGTTATTTGTTATTAGGAATAGACAGCAATTAATAGTCTGAAAGACTAGGAGAGAGACTCCTCTGACAGCAAAATATTCCAATAATTCAGTATTAGATGCTCACAGCTTTTTTAAACATAAAACATAAATCCTTGAATTCCAATAAGTAAAATACCAACTAATCCTTAACTGTTTGCTGTGTCTATCTGGAAAGCAATTGTAACTGTAGTAGTTTACAGCAAACAGCTGCTTTTTAGATAAGGTTAGCTACATTACTATAACCAGCAAGCATGAAAGTTTTAAGATACACTACTTATAACCGTGTGGAAACTACAATGTTTGAGAGTTAGGACAACTCAGTACAACTGCAACATTTTAAGTCCATCTACTACTGTCAGAATACTGAACAAATCACTTCAGCATGCAGAAAACTAACTTGAGGAAGTTGAAACTGAAAGTGACCATCAGAATTTAATACAGTTAAGTATAAATGTAATGCTAATAAAGAGCAAAGCACAATTGCTTGATGATTCAGAATGATGCATGCAGGTACCACAAAGCTGCATTTGTCTCCCATCCCTCATTTAAACAAAAATACAAAAAAAACACTAAGGGATTATTTTAATTATAGGTACACATTAACACATCAATACCTAAACTCCTTTTTTTTTTTTCGGAAAATAAAAAAACCACATATATACCTCACTAATGAAGCTGCAGCTACATGTCTTACTCTTGGATCCTCATCTCCAAGCAGGCATATTACAACATCATTAAGCACTCTCTCCTGAAGTTTTAGTAGCTAGAAAATAAGTTATCACGGTAAAGTTCATTGAACATTTTCATCATTTGACCAGATTGTTAAAAGATGGTTAACAAGTGAGATTTCATCTGTCATACTAGTCTGTAAGACAATCTTTTCCTCAACATTGCCAAATACGCTATTTAAACACATGCCAAAATTTTTTTAAAGTCAAAAAAGAACAACAAGAACTACACACAGCCCCCAGAGAACACTAAGACACTTGAATCTCAGAAGTGAAGTATCTTGCCAATTATAACAAGTCTCAGAACATGAGCCTACTTACACAAAACATGCTTACAACAATGACCAGTGTTGACAGAACTTAAACATGAAGCTCCAACATTGCACTGGTATCTTAATCCAGAAACGCAATATACTGATCGAGTAATTTACTTACACCAGTATAATGATGAACACCTCTGTGCAAGCTATAAGTTCTTCCTTCCAAGAAGCTTACTAGCCTATGGTAAAATAGAATTTAGAGTACATTAGTTAACATTAAAGGTTATTTCTCCTTTTAGTGCTCTGAGGGTTCTTTTTGTTTCTTTATTTTTTTAAAAAACACCACTGCAGGGAAAACGTAAGAAGTAAACACGCTTTTGGGGCTACCTTTAGAATAGGTAAGCAATTTGCTAAACTACTATCTGGCTAGCGTTAACAGAAGAATTACTTTTCTTTAGTTAAAAAACATTATTTACACATTGCAATTATAATTGTGGGGTTTTTTCCCCATGTATGTAGAAATCAGACTGTTTTGCAACAGATGGTAGCAAACTCCAAATATCACTATTCAGAAACAGTCCGATTTTGTGTGACTAAGGATAACTTGAAGAATTTTCACATAAACACCTTTTGTCTTTCAGCTTAGAAGAACATGTAGAGAATGAGGGAATGCAAGAAGAGGAAGGAAAGTCATGTTCATTTCAGTGTAACAGAAACTGAGCAACAGAAGAGAGCTGACAATAACAGAGAACAAGTCGGGGACTTTTTCTTGAAAAACCAAACACAACTGGACATGAAATCCAAGTTAGTTTCCAGATCTCTCTGATCACATATTTACAAAAGACTTAATAAAACAGACCACTGAACTAGAAACGCATAAACAGGGTTACTAGGACTGGGCTCGGTAGTGAAGTCAATTGTAACTTGAGAAAGGAATTCATACATTCCTTATATGAATGATTGGTCTGAATTAGTTTTACAAAACTCATTAATGTTTCAAAAGAAACCGCTCCATTTTAGTTTCAGTTTCCTATACATAATATCTTTGCACTGCAGCCACAACACCCATGGAAAAACATAAACGCTTACCGAAAATCTACCTCTGCAAGTGTCTCCAGAAGTTCTGTCCTTACTAGCCAATATGAGCTATTCTTCAGCGTAAGGAGGTCAACAATTAATTGTAAACCTAGTTCACTGTAACTGCTACTACATAAGCTCATGATGCAATGCTGCAAAGAAAAAAAACACTTTCAGTTATATTACAGAAGAGGTTCTCTGAATCAAAGTATCTAAGTGATCATAAAAATGTTTTATTTTGAATACCGAAAAAAATTATTGCTTAAGAGCTAGAAGAAAGTACCAGAGTTAGGTACTTTGGAAGGCTAGGACATTAGCTCCATGTGAACTGCTGAAACCTGCTGCTGAATTTAAGATCAGAAGACAATCCTCCAAAGAGTAAGGTCTGAAATTCACAGAGTTAAACACCACAAGCACTATATTCTTACCTTTCAAAAATCAGTCTCTCCTAATTTCCACAGGGTATTTTCAGACACCTGGTCTAATTTCCAGGTTTTTTTTCAAAAAGTCATATCTCCTCATTTTAATGACTATTCAACTATATGCAGAATGTGTGACCTTTGGAAAGAGTTATAGAACTCTACATTTCTGCGTCTTACTTAACTACATGAAAATGTACTTTCTTGTTCAGGGACTAACAACCCAAAATGCTTTTGAACATTTCTGCCAAAAAGGATGAAGTCAGGCTACATTACATACTATACATACTAAGAGAAAGAAAAAGTCAAAATTAACTAGTACAAGTTGCCTGAACTGAACAATTCTAGTGAAGTCTTCTAAAAAGCCATAATCATAAGTGTAATCATACACAAAACCACTATATACAAAGAATAAGATCATGGAACAGAAGGTTAAAAGTAGCATCATTTAACTAACAGGATTTCCTTCCCTCAGCTGCATCACAGACACCTCCCTCTTAGCACATGAAATCATACTTTCCATACATTAACTATCTGCGCTTTACTGAAAGCTACGCTTTGCCTCACTGACCCATACCCTGTGCCTCTCCCCGATGAATTAATTTCTCTTGGCCTCCAATTTGTCCCTGTCTTATTTTTCTGAAAATTCCTCAAGGAAAAGCTCACTCCTTTACCTCTCTGCTTTTTTCACAGAACACCTTCCGTAAGTTTTATTACGGAAATAAAAACTCACATGCTCTAAGTTCCATTCACAAATTCAGCTATCATCTCTATTTTAACAATTGCCTCATGGATCTTCCACCCAGTTTGAAACACACACTTTCCTGAGACTTTCCTAACTTTTAGAAATTATTATTTCAGAAAATAATCACCATTTTACTTGTCATTTCTCACATTTGCTCTTCAAATACAGGCTACAACCAGGCGTTACATGTTCACACTAGATATCCTTTCTATCTAATGCACCCATCCTATTGTTGGGTAATGTAACATAACAGCTCATACCAGTACATTTATGACTGGAAATACCATGATCACATTATACTGCTATGTGATCTAATCAACGTAATTATTTTCCAGCTGTTTGCTCCTCCATTTCTGTGCCTGAGTCCATGTTTTCTACAATAAAATTCTCGGGGAAGAAGTAATTTTCTTGCTCCATGTTTATAGACCTGAGCATAGCAGGATCCTAGCCAATGAATAATACTCCCGTGATCTGCAGTGGTGCAAACAAACTAGTACTTCTGCTTACCCTCACAGCTGTACAAGCCAGTTTGCATGTAACAGAGGACTCATCTTTCAGCGTTTTCTGTAGCAGAGGTATGCAGTCTACCAAGGAAAAGAGATTTCCTAACAAAAAAAAATAATTTAGAGCAATGAAACAAGAGAAAATTTTGGTTACATAAAAAAAAAAAGACACCCTTAAAAGAAATTGTTACCTGTTGAGCTTCTGACATATATTAGCCATTTTTCCACATCAAAGCGGGATTTAATTAGAATGGAGTTGACAATTGTTCCACACAGAATGGCAGTAGCTCCTCTAATCTGGGGATCTCCATGGTCAATGTAGTTCAGAATATCCGATACATACTGCTCCTCTAAGAAAATACGTTACAACTACTTTATTTTAAAAATACTAGTCTTGGACTTAACTGATCCCTAAAAATGTTTCAGTGGAGGTACCAATTATTGTACCATCAATGTCAGCATATTCACAATACACCCGCCTTAGTTCTACCTTTCAGAGATCCCTTGCACGTAATCTACAGATCATTCACACCATCCAGAGCAATGATCACATAAAAACACTAGTGATTTATTTCAATTGTACACAAATTGCTCTGTGGAAATCTAAGAAGAGTTTTGGTCAACACTCCACGTCTGCCACTATCAGTATCAAACCAGTTGAATACTCCAGGTCCCTGCTGATCATATTGTCGCATTCATAGAAATGAACCTAGTGGCTTACAAACCATATATAAGATGGCCTGAAATAAATTAGAAGAAACCATTTATAAGATAGGTCAACCACTTCTATAGAGCAGTTGTACTGACAAGTTGAAGCTGTTTTAGAAGCTGTGCAAGCTCATCCACTAAAACTTAATTCTTATTTTACCAAAAAAGAAAAATAATCTCACCACACGTGCTACTAGTGCAAACAGCATGTTCGCTTCAATTGATGCAATATCGGTTTGCAAATACTAAACTGGATTTTGAATATTCAGTATAGATAGTGCCTCCCTATTTGGAAACCCAAAGACACAACTAAAATGGAATATGTGAAGTGTGACATACCATACTCTTCTCCCATTGCTTCAAGGGGCGTTTTGTACAGTTTGCTGAAGAAAGACTCAGGGTGAAGAGCAACAGCTGCTCCAACACAACTTACTGCCAGAGCTTTTACACTGACTCTCACATCTCTATCAGGAACTAAAGCTGGTGAGAAGACAAAAAGAAGGTGGTGAGTGTGTGGGGGGGTATTTAAGAACTTCCTAAATTGTTAAGTTAATTAATATCTCTGTATGATATAAATAGCTTAGCCTGGACAAAAAATACGAAGGCAGAGCAAGTAGTTCCAGTTTATCCGAGGTGGCAGTTATATGGCGCTTTTTTTTTTTTTTTCAAAAAAGAAAAAAAATAACTAACAACCCCACACACTTCCAACTCACGTCACTCATTGCTGAGAATACACCTACTACACTGTCTTTCCAAAAACAATACATTAGCAGAGAACATGAACAAATAACAGTTTAGACAAAGGAAAACGAACAAGCATCTTAAATGCTCAGTTCAGCCATATACACACATACCTGTGACACGGACTTCCTGGTGAAAAAAATGGAAGCACCAGTGTATGCCATAAAGGCTTTCTGGAAAATCCCTACTGACATTTTATTATTATGCTGAAAAGGTAAATAACTCCTCTTTTGAGCCCCAACAGCCTCCTCTAACAATCACTTACTGTTAAAAAGCTTCTCTTTGACCGTCACACATGAAAAATGGTCACGCTAAATTATGCAAATGCTATAGGATGTTAAAAGTAGAGAAAAAAGTTCAACTTGAGATTTCAGCTAGGTCTTTGAAAACCTTAGGTCAATTCTATGCTTTACTACTGCTGAATCATTTCAAATCTGAAGTTGCAATTCCCAAACACAAATAGGTACAACAGCACTTCCTCTACCTGAAGTATATTCGAAAACGTCAACAAGGAATTCAAACACAACTGAGTTATAAAACTAGAAAGAGATACTTTCAATCTTGTTTTAATTAAAACAAATTAGGCATTGTAAACAAAAGAAATTGTAAAAATATTAAGACAAGTACTTGAAAGAACTAAATTATTCTGAACTTGTTTTTAGGAGTTTCCACAGAACAGACTGCAACTCAGAAAATTGTTTCCTTAGCTTTTACTGAAATATTGATACTTTTTATAGTGGATAAACTGGGCACCTAATAATGATAAAAAGAAATATTGATATTAGATTGACTTCACAGCTTCATACAATATATAAACCATCATAGCCTTACAAGTTTTCTCAAAAGAATTTACAAATCATAGAAGTAATTAAGTATTTGACTTAAGGGTGAAGTTACCATAACACTTCTTTATATGCCCAATGGCTCAAAATGGGATTCATTGTAAAATGGCACAAATTTTTAAGTGTTTTTAGGTTTTACTGTACTCTGGCGTGATCATTTAAGTCAGGACTGTCACAAAAAAACCTCACCCCCAAAATCTCCAGACAGAGTAAACTGATCACATTGCCAACTTTGTACATTGAGAGACACAATGAACCAACGAGCCTTGAATAGAAACTTACCTCCTTTCTCCCCAGTGAGTAGAAAAGAGGCTGACAGAAGTCTAACGCAGTGCACTAAAGGAGCAGAATTTCCATCAGTATAGTGACCTATGTCTCCCTTTACCCTGGAGGGCTATTGAAGGCAAAACACAATTTTTATATAGATAAAAATTAATCTTTAACTTAAATAAAATATTAATCACAACAAGATTTAGAAATACTGCACATCCCCACGTGTAAAAAATGGTATCACAAAATGTATTTAATACATATTCCAAAATAACGCCTTAAAATTTCATGCTTTCAGGAAATTTGTAACCAGTAACAGAACTGGTTTAGTTTTATCACAGAAACAACAATCATTCTGTAGATTTTCTGAATTACCCAGACTTGCTGTTTGGGTCTGAAGGAATCTGATAAACTGCTTTTTGTCACCAAGCAATGATTTTTGGAAACTTTGTATGAGAAGCAATTAATTCCTAAGATCTTTCCAAAGAAGGCTGGCAACCTTCTGTAGTTTCACAGTTAGAGTTCCCCAGTAGCCCAAGCTTCTCTGCCTGCCACAAATCAAACTCCTTTTGCCCCAGCTCAGAACAAGGCCAAAGCTAAAGTCAGAAAACCGTTAAGAGGTAATCAGTAACCTGTGGTTAGACAGCATGAGCCTCACCACAGAAAGAGAGGCTCAAAGAATAATACATAACTTCTGAGGAGAGAACAAAGTTACCTAAACAACTAGCAACCAGCACAAAGATATTTCAGTAAAGTATCAGTGTACGCTACTAATGTACAGACAAAAGGGGTTTGTGTTCTCAGCAGTTTGTGTTCTATTATGGTTTTGCTGGTGATTGCATTCAAGATATCAACACTTGCATATTCACCTTACGTTAAATGAAATTCAGGCTATAACTCAGATTTACTATTCAACCTTAGTTATTTTGACCTATAATGAAGTACACCACATATAAAGGCTACCCACATTTACCACTAATTCACATGACCCTAACTGTAGTTATTTTTTTTATTTTTTTTTTTAAACTTAGTTCTTTTAAACTTTAAACCAGACCACTGTGACTAATTCTCACCTTATTTTCATGATCACCAGGATCTGCTGCATCTTCTTTTGATGTAAATCTATCTACGCTGCTATCAGAAGGCTGCCTACTATGGCTCATAGTTTTCAACAGGTGAGGCTGTTGAAGAGCTTTAGAAAGAGGCAATTCATGAAATAACATTTTAGATGCAAATTAAAAGCACTTTAATTGAACTTAATTATACAACCACGAAAAATAAATTAGCAGTGATGAAAACAAGTGATTCATTAGAAGTGTTGAAATATACTCCTTATTTTACATTTCAATCTACTTATTTGGTTTTCATATCCATTACGCAAGTCTTCAGTCTCTTGGAAGTTAGGCAGCAGATGCACCTGTAACACCTGCCTTAAAGGTGTCACCAGTTCTGCTCCCCCCCTTCCCATTTATCAACATACCAATAGAAGAATTTCTGAAAGACTCTGATGAATCATCCTGGAGAATATTTGTAGCCTCATCTTCCTCATCCTGCAGCTGCCCGATTTGCATTCCAGAATACTGTCCTTCAGCACCCTCCAGAACCTACACAGTGCAAGGACAGGACTTAACATAACTTAGCTTAACACACAGTACTACATCTCAAACATGCAGTGTTAGTAATCTAGAAATAATGTGAAAGCAAACATGAGCCTGATAAATATTAGCGTACAGCTGTGTGTAGACCCTAAAGCAGTTGCCCTCCTCCTCCAGCATTTGGCTTATTAGAGGCCATAGTTACATCTGACAGTCTCCCACTTGAGCCATGAACTTGGTCATTAACAGTAAGAAAGTCAAACACTTGCTGCATTCCCTCCCCTGCAAGGTCTCCTTGATAACTTATTCCAAACACAACTGTCCCTCTATCTCAGCAGTTACAAATCACAACAAACACCTTTATTGTCACAAACCGAACGTGCCTCTTGCTGTCAAACTCTCCCATAACCTCACTTGCTCTGGCTATGAAAAGTCAAACTGACAACACACTGTGTAGGACAAATAAGTTTGAACATATTCCTTCATTATAAACCAGGGACTACTAAAATGGACACTTCTAGAAGACAGTTGATCCTTGGTACCAATACGATACATAGGCAGTAGGTATATGGAAAAATAACCAAAAAAGACAAAAAGTTATATTTTTACTAAAAGACAGTAGAAGTAAAAAACATTTCATTGTAAGTACTTCTTCAGTTACTCGCTGATTTTATAAGCACCTGGAAATTGTTCATTAAAAGCCCATGTGTAAGTAAACGGGACAACCCACTATCAATTAGGAAAAAATAATTTCACTTGTAACTAATGCTTGTAAATAGTATGGAAACTGACATATGCAACAATCTGACAAGAAAAATGCATCTTGTCAATAAACACACTTGTCAAACGCCTGCTCACTTTGGGCTCTGCACAGCCTACATTTAATTCAGAGACAGTACAATTATCATCACTCCTCTGGTTCTTGAATCCTCAACACTTTCAGAAGTATTTGCTTATCATAACTGTAAATTTAACTTTTTTTGTAGTGGTAAGAGACTATTGCTCTTCCAAAGTTACTATCAGCAGACATAAGTCAAGAGTTTGATAATGTTTGAAAAAAAGAACTTAAGAAATTCTGAGTTTTCCCCTTTTTGCATTTTCTGTTCTTGCTCCCAGCAATGATATTTTTGCTGGTTTTATTACAACCTCACAAAACACTTGCCTAAGAGAGACAAATGTCTTAAAATAGCTATATTGTATGCATATTGTATGTGTATTGAAACACATTTCAGGTGTTTGAGATATGTAACTACTACATTAGTAAATTATGCAGTATTTGCTCAGTATAGGATAAATCCTTAAGATGGAATGAAAAGAAAAAAAGAAAAAAAAAGAGTTGTGTTGCCAAGTGAAAAAGCACAAGCAGAAAATGCGAAGCATTAGGTTTCAAAAGTATTCCTCTACCATTCCAAATAGACTGTTCACCCTTTAACACTTCCATTAGTCCTCCTGCATCAAAACAATTAAAATATCTACACAAAATGAAGAATACGCTACTAAGAGGATATATTTATATCAAACCTTTAATATTGACATCCTCCTTTCAGTAAGTGACAATCTGTTAATGCCTTCATGTGACCCACCCAGTGAACACACTGATTACAGCCCTGTAGATTTTAACTACTGCTGAAGTGAAAGTGTTAAAAGGAGGTCAAGCTCTCCAATAGAGGTGTGAGCTGCTGACCTTTCCATTGTTACTAGCTGAGGACGGAAAAGCAGAAGACGAATAAGTAGATGAATCCAAGTCTGGGCCCTCCATGGAAAAGCTCTGAGATATGTCAGGCCCCTCAGTAGAAGGGGATCCCCCCTCTGCCCGTTGCACACTTACAATTTCAGAACTGTCCGAAGGGGTTACAGCAGAGTCTGGACCTTCTGTAGTAGTCTGCGAGCTGTCACTAATTGGTGAGGAAGCCTGGGTACCATCATTCAAGTCCATAGTGGGATCTGACTGGACAGCACTGATCTGGCTGGAACTTCTACTAAGCACATCATCTTCTTCCCCTTCAGTAGCTGTACTTGTCAAATCACAGCTTGTCAGGTCTACAGAGTCTGACTGCAATGTATGTTGAGAACGTGGCTGCTCAGTAATGATATCATGTCCAGTAGAATCAGCAGCTGAACTCCCTACTGACCCAGCTGTCGATACCCCTGATGAAGAAGCTAATTCACTGGTTATCTCACCCTTCACAGAAGCTGCAAAATACAGACATTTGTAAGTCAATCAAACGTTTATACTTGTTTTTCACTCTTGATATGGACACCACATACTAAGCCACATATTAAACCAGGCTAAGGAAAGTGTATAACTAAACTTTTAACCTACAGGTAAGGCAATAAGCATCTGTAAGATGCCATTCCATCTATACCAGTAGCTCAATGTGACAGTCTATCAGTTAAAAAACAAATTCAGTCAACTTCATTAGGTAAGCTTAAGTTTTATACCCAGGAGTATTTATGGTTTCAGTTTTGTTATCATGTCTTTTGAGTGCCCATCCACTTCCTAGTCACCATAACACATCACTTTCATATTTTACATAGAGCAATAAAAGAATGGATATATAATGTATAGTAACACAGGTTGATTGCACTGCTAAAGGGAAAGCCAGCTACCTGCAAACGATGAAGCGCTGACATCTGATCGGGTTTCAGAATCATCCTCCAAACCTTCTTCTTCACCAAGAAGTATTTTACCTGAGAAGTGATATAAGAAAAACCTTTACAGTTTTCCAAAATTACAGTCAACTTGAAGTGCTGAACAGCTGAAGTCAGTTAGATGTGAAATCTATTTTTAAAAAAATTTTTTCAAAGCTATGACAGGCAACAGATGGAAAAAGAGGGAGGAATGAAGAAAGTGAATACCCAGTCCCTCACTACCTGATCAGGAGAGAAACAGACAGCAGTGACAAGGAAAAAACCAGTTAAATAGTTTTCTTGAACAGTGTAACCATTTGGGAAACTACCTAGGACCTTATTCATTCTAGTTTATTTTCGTAGACTATGTTTAAGATCCCACTGATTTCATCAAGTATGTCCTATTACAAAGGACTGGACACCTGGCATCTGGATGTCTGTTCACAACTCAGAAGGACATTAAAATACCAAAAGTAATAGAATAAATGACGTCTCCCTCCTAAAGGCTATGAAAATTATCACAGGCTGCTTGCAGTTTGGGCTAGGAACCCCAATGATAACAGAATGGGAAATGCCTAGGGGGAAGAGCAGCACAGAGTAGAAGCACAAGATGACGCAAGTGGGACAGGGGGATGAACCATGGATAACAGCCACTAAAATCCAGGGACTACTAAGGCAAAAGTCTTCAGAGGCTTTTGCCATAGGAAAAATGAGAACCACTTACGACCTAACACAACCATCACAGAGTTCTCTTACTCACAGAGCAATGGCTATTTTAAATAGAGGCAGTGGAAAGAGAAAGATACCTGCTGATACACACACTGTCTGGGAGCAAACCAAGGTCTTAACTGCACTGAAAAGTCTGTAAATGGGACAGGACGCAGAATGCAACGGGAGCTACTGAGCCTGTCCTCCTGGATCTTGCAAGTCACTTGCTGAGACAGAGGGATTCATGATAACTGCTTTGAGATAAGCCTGTTCTGCCATTTAGAACAAGCTTCACCATGCAAGATACCAATGTTTTGAAAACTCTAGGTGAATTCTTTTGCATCTCATTAAGTTACCAGGGGATAAAAACTTAACATTAAATTAACATTTAAGCATTAAAAAAACTTTTGCATTGATTTCTCTATCACAACTGATTTCATACATAGCAGTAACACTGTAGAATTGTCTTACTCCAAAAAGTACATTTTACGCTATTCAAACTGGTAAGTTAGGCAGAAAAGTAACCGTGTCATTACCATGTATGTTCTATGCAAAACAACAGGAATTGAGAACTACACACTCCTACAAAAGAATAAGTAAAATCCTGCTAAGAGTTCCCAACAAAAAGCATAAAAGATAGCATATTCTTCTCTATTCTTTCTCATATTTACAGACATTTCACTGAAACAAACCAGGATATTCTGCTTTCCACAGCTGATCACCTTTAAAAGTAAGTGAAAGAGGAAGGACACTGAAAAACACCTATTAGGCACACTAGGCTTTGTATGTTTAAATGAGTATATAAAACAAGCTGTAGCATGCTTTTCCACTATTTGGAAAAAAATTCAGTTAAAAATGCAGAACATAAGTCTTTCATTTCAAAATGAGTTTTCACCTTTTTTGCAAATAATTTTCTGAAGCTGAAACATAAAGAAATCAACATAGGCCAGCTGCTCTAAACTGAAGCCAATCTGAAGCACTAAGACTCAAAGGACATGGAATATCTGAGTTCTAAGGTTAGAATCACAGATTTCTGTAGATCACCCTTACTTTACACCCCTATACACAAAGGCGCATTACAGCTACAGAAGTTTCACCCATGGCCAACAGCAGAAGCCTGCTACTTATATGGCAGTAGACTGCAAAACAACTTCAAGTAGGAACTGGGAATAGGGTTGATTTTTCCCTCCTTTCTACAACAGAGAGCGGCAGGAAATGAACAATTAACAGTTTGAAATTAAACCTGTATGAAACACAAAATCATGAACAGATTTCTTCAAATTCATTTATGCCATTTTTTTAGACCACAAAAATCTTCATACCATGATCTTGAAAGAGAATAGAAGCTGATGACTCAAACGTGTTTTCCAACTGAGTGAAGGAAAGGTTAGTGTTTTAACAAGTACTTTAATTGAATTTACACTATTATTAATACTTCAAAGTTACAATGCAGACTACTAACAATTCAAACTACCAAAATGATGATTTACCATTTTTCATTTAAAAGTGTTTTGCATTGTTATTCTGATTTGTTGCATTCTGTCTCACCTTTGGATGCTGCAGCAATATGTACTTTCAGAACACACTGTCATTTCTAAACTAGAAATTATCACTACATCTGTAAGCATAGTTTCACTCAGCTCTACACACTATTTCACATTTAGGTATATTCTTAATGCATGTAGGTATACATTCTTTAAGCATTATGAGATTCCTTGCACACAGAAATGGGAGGACATTTGGAAAAAGCGTAAGCTAGTTGCTCTAAGGGTCCTTAAAGTTTGTATAATCTTACTTAGTCTATTTCCCTTGAAGTTTTTCTTTTTAGTGTTGCACATCTCTCTGCTTACTACGCTTGCACTGACTGCACTACACTCACGTGTAACTCCACTGCAGTAGCAACGCTTTGGTCACCTAAAACAGGCAATTAAACTGTTACACAGCAGTATCTACAGTGATTCTAGTACTGGTATGACTGGTGTCAACGTATAACTAGATATAAAATACTTTCATGAACAAACTGTGAAAAGAATACTTCAGAGCAAATTGTATTACTTAAAACCCCGCTAAGTGAACTACCTATTGAGGAAAGAAATGAAAAAATACATAGTAAGACAGAAAATGAATAGCATTAATCATTGAGAACAGAAAAAGGAATTAAAAAGCATCATATCAAAGCATGCAAACATACACATGCATTAGTGAAACAGGAAGAAAAAACAAAACAGGTCTAACAAAACCAGGAAGGTTAACCTTTAATGTAACTCATAAAAAAGTTAAGTATTATCATCAAAAAGAAGAATGCCCTGTTGAGAGAGACTATTTTTAGATGTGCTCTTTAACAGTGAAAATTGCATCAATATTCATCACCATAATTTTGCCAGTGAAGTACAGAAACAAATAAAATTATACTGCTTTGAATAACTTTAGAATATGTTGATTGCAACATCAGAAATTGCGTCAGAATTCTTGTAAAATTTACAGTGATTAAGCTCAGCTGATAACACAAAGGCAATTGTGAATGAAGACCGAAGTTCAGCAAGACAATGAAGTGGTAAGGGGGAAGAAAAAAAAAAATAATCAGAAAGAAATGCAATTAAAGATTTGGTTTTGAAAATAATCACCTTTATGCTTTCTTGCAAGAACAGGGCTGCATGAAGACCCCCCTCCAGCTGCAAATCACAGAAAGTAACACATCAGGGCAAAGACAGAGCTGCTGAAATCATGAAGGAATTCTAATAGCCACAAATGGGAAGAAAAAAAAAAGCCCAAAGCCAGGAAGAAATAGCAATCTTGTTGTTTTTGAAGTACAAGTTTTTTGGATCATTTACCATCAAATGATTTTTTATTTTTCTATGCCACTTGTGCAAAGTTTGCTTTTTAAAAAAATATGCTCTAAACTTCACTGCTATGATTGTTTCCGGCTAATGAATTACCTTCTAATAGCAGCAATATTAGAATGATCTGTTAGTTCAATACAGAAGTCCTTATGGAATTCAGAGATTGACTCGTTTGAAACAGGTAAGTAGTAGTTAAGAGACAATTTTAAGAACATGCATTTCACAGACAAGAACACTGATAGCTGATTTAAAAAGTTATGGATAAACTTAAGTCATGCTTTAATTTCATGCTGGTTTTGGTATTCAGCAAGGAGCTAACAGTTAATATAAATTATGATTAGATCAGCTTTTTATGAATCACAGTTGTCAAATGGTTGGCGTGAAGAACATTAACTTTGTGGCCAAAAACATCTGTCACCACAGTTAACTTGCTCTGTATAACCAAAAAAACCTATCAACACAAACTGTAAAAAAAAAAAATACTCTTGAGTTTGTCATTACTTAATGAATGTACACCCACTTAAAGAAAGGGGGGGGGAACCTTTACCGTACCTGGGAAAAAACGAAGAGTCATGCATAATTTTATATATTTCGTTTTATCCTTCATACTTTTGGCTTACACTGAGAAATAGGGATGGTGATGTATGTTCATCTCCTTTTACTCGAATTACCAAAAATATATCTTACCTATAAGTTCCACTATGCTCCCACTGCGGCTCCTGCTGGCAGATTCATCTTTGGATACACTGACCTGTGCAATGCCCCCTGAAGCGGTCAGGGCATGGAGAAGTTCAGGTGGTGGCGTTCTAAAGAGCTGTTGTAATAATTCTAAAGCTCCAGTCACAACATTATGGTCCTGATGCTGGGTGTAATGCAGAGTCAATTCATAAACCTAAACCCAAACAAAGTACTGGAGTAAGTCTCTATGAAGATGCAACATACTACAATCCTTCTCATATATCACATTAAACTTCAGCGACGCATTAAAAATGACTGAAATTTGCTATATCTAATCTTCACCACACTCTTCCAACAGGAAAATATCAATTAATGGTAGCCTTTCAACTGCCTTTTAGTTAGAAGTCTCTGTTTATTGTTGTTATAGAAGGAGGAATCACATCAAAGAACACCTTAATGATTATGAAGTTCTTTAGCTCCTTTGGGAACATCTAACAAGTACTGATGATGCATTGTTCTGGGACTTCTGATCATTAACTTTATTTATCAATAATTCCAGTCACTGGGCCAACTACCATTTACCAAGAATTCAGAATGTTCAACATCAAACTAGTGCTGTATCATACTATTCCTTCCAGTTAGTACTCTTCAGGTATAGGGCTGTTATTCATATTTTACCTGTATAAGTTGTTCTGGTGAAGGTGAAATCTCTGTTTCTTTTCTTGTTACTCCAAAACTGCCTTTCAGGCTGGTATCCTTTACTTGTTGTTGCAATAAAGGTATGAGATACCTTAGTGTAAGCAAAACACCCAGAATTAAAAGAGTAGGATGATCATCTTCTACAGGAACCAGCAAGCCTAGGCATAGACAAGAAGCAGACAAATCAGTTATCAGCAGTGGTTAGTTTCAACACAAACGTTATTTCATGTGGTCCATATAATAGCTTCTTTAAAAAATCCAAACACAGAACCTAGCAGCAACTTAAGAATGCTTTCTAAATGTAGAAACATTTAAAAATATGCATTATTTAATATTTGTCAATGATTTAAGCAATGTCAGAGAATGCTGAGAGTATCCTGTCTCACCTTCGTTGTTCCCTACCTCTTTTCACTTAATAAAAAGATAAAAAAAATTCTTTTTTGTAATACCTGATGCTTTCACCAAGTGACCTAGACTCTCTTGCTCCCCTCACCTGCCTCCTCTCTCCACTTGGTAGCTTAATTAAGGCCAAACATAATTCCCTCACACACACATGTGCTACTATCCTAATGAATGATGTTTACACTTTTTGTCTTGTCCTTCAAGTTTTTGGAATCTTGTTCCATATACCTACCTGCTAATCACAGAGTCAACCCCAAAACATGTTAAGAACAAATATAAGTTATGTAAGAAAACACAACGTTCTGTGCAGAAAAAAAATATCCAAATCAATTCATGGAGTTCCTATTAGTGCTACTGTCTGAATTCAGTACCATTGCCAGGACATCATAAAACGTCACCTCTGAGGCAGGAAAGAACAATGTGTGCACAAAGTACATCATTTTCGAATCACACAGAGTGAGGAAAGTCACTAAGTGGCATTTGAATTTTTCACCCGTTCTTAAAAGAAGCAAAGCTAACAGCATAACGCTTTATGTATCTGTTGGTCTTCCTTATGTCTTCTTTTGCAATATTGTCTACATAGTAAAGAACCCCTCGTCAGTAACAAAACCGAGGCAAGTTTCCACTACAATCCAGACAGAGCTGCAAAAAATGCCAAAGAACATGCAAACTTCTCAGATGACAAAATATGGAAGCAATACCTGATGCAAAGTTGAGTGCTTTTAAATAAAATTTTTGAAAAAAAAAAACCAAACAACAATTTCTGGTCTAAGTTTAGTTTTCAACAAAGAATCTACATGGTGGTACTTCTAAAAAAAATGGTTACAGGGCATATGTTCATGACCCAGAGAACAGCCTGTCATATCCTCCACCTCAGACCTGCTGCACTAACAAGATGGTGAGCAGTTCAAGCCTTCACAGACTCCTGAGCAAGTTCTTCCAGAACCTCTCATTTTCCAACAGGCTTATTGCTTCCTTAGCTTTGTCTGTTTCTTTCCAACATTACTGGATTAGCATTGCAGCACACAGAGATACAAATAAGGTTTTCACATCTTCATCTAACTTAATACAAAATAGAGAAAGCATCAGCAGCGTAACTGGTAGCCTAAGTATCCTTGCTTTGTATGAAAACCTCACACATAAGTATCCTACACGGGAAAAAAAATTCACATTATGTATATCCAAAGTAAATTTAATTTTTTTTTCCCCTGAATCTTACCTAAAAGTACATTCAATAACCAGGCATAAAAATACTGCATTCTTCGTGAATGTTGACAGATGCTTACTGCTGATCCTGCTGCTGTTCGACGGATAGTAGGTGAACTGGATTTAAGATTAGCTATGAAAGCTTTCAATAAAACCTAAAAACAAAGATATGTTACTTAACTTTTTATGAGAAAGAAAAGGAGACAGAAGACTATTAAGAAGTCAGCAAATGTAATTTTTCATTCATTCAAAGCATTACTTAATGTACATCAAGCAAGGGCAACTTTTGCCTTAATTCAGACATGCTGCTGTAACACTACTTTCTGTAACATCTGATTGACAATGCTGATAGCTGACTGGGCTTTGAGATAACAGGGAGCACTAATAGGTTAAAGAAAGATACCTTAATCTCATTGTCATTTGCAAAATTGCCAAATGCTGCCATGATTTTTGGTATTGCCGCAGCTAGAGTCTCTTGTACCGATTCTTCTGGTCTCTTACTTATTCGTGTTAGACAGGGCAAAAGGTTCACTAAGTATGGCCTAAGGATGGCAAAGGAGAAAAACGAATTTGAGATCAGAACAACTATACCCATCTAAACATTTTTAATTCATACTCAAACTCTGTGGTATTACTGAATTATAAAAATGTACCTGTTAGCTACATAGAATGTAGAAAAAGAGACAACAGTCTTCTGAATACAATTTGCAGACATTAAGATAGAACTACAGAGAAGAATACACTTAAAAATACAAGTCATTCCCCCACCTTCCCCCAGCGTCATGTACAGCACAGAACTAAAACTCTGCTAGAAGAAAACCAGCTAATAAAGCTACTTCAGAGAGAATAATGTGATAGGAATTCTTCTAACCTCCCAATTATACATTTAGAACTCGATAACAGTAACATTTTGTTAACATCTGTTATTTTGTTAATTGTTCTTTGGAAAGTTCATTACTAGGATGTGCTTACCTGCACTTTTGAGGCCGAACTAGATGGGCAAGCTCAGCAAATCTCCACAGTGCAGCACGTAGACTTCTGGAAGCACCATTCTAGAAAGTGTATATAATCGTTACATTTCACCAAGCAAAACCATTTCCTAAAAAAATACCTATAACGTACAATAGTATACAGTTTTATACCTTTTTACTTAAACAGATAAAAACATAAGATGCCTGGAAGTCATAGATTTCCTTTATCTAAAAGGAAGGGAAGTCAGCTCCATGACTGCCTTCAGTTTTCTAGCTGGTGTTAGGAACGTTCTGAGTGACCCAAAATGAATAACAAGGAACACAAAGAAAGAGAAGGAAATGACTGAGATCTCCACTCTGCTGAAATCAGCTTAAAATACCACAGAGAAAGTCATCAACCAACAAAGAAACACTGATGATATGAGAGTCTAAAAATCACTGGAACAGTTGCAGAGATATAAATGAAGAAAAAAATTGACAGCAGTGGAGATATGCAAACAAATAATGTTCTGCTCCTGAGCTCCCCCAAAAAACCAAACCCACGTATTAATCTGTACCACGTCATAACGGCTTGCATGCTTACATTTAGTATCTATTTGTCTGTACTGACACCTTCAGTTGTGCACCTGACTTGAGTCAGAATGCCTTTAGATCCAGTGTCTAAGGATATAGTAAAGCCACCTAGTATTGCTGGAAATACAGAAAATTATGGAAGTCAATAGATGTCTAGGAGAAGTTGTGTACCTACTGTACTTTGAACCTAATCAAAATGCTTCTCAAATCCAGTCCCTCTGAAGACAGAACTAAGATGTTTAGAAACTGTCATTTCTTTCTTATTTTCTTTAGCTAGTACATCAAAGGCTCACGGTCTTGTTAGCATGACAAGTGAAAAAAACAAATTTGCATGTGAATTACAAAATGTGCATTCTTCAGGTTCAGAGCCAAACAACAGACTCTGGCATGGCTCCTAAAGTGATACAACTGATGCACAAGCAAAATTTGGTCTGCTGGGTGCTTGTTATGCCTGCTACCTCTCTCTTGACTCTGCCATGAATCTGAGAGCAACTATTCAAGAAGCACATGCCACCTGAACAATAAGATATTTCCTCCTGCACCTAGTCATAACGTGCAGAAATGTCCAATTTTTGTTTATATTGGTCGTTTTTTGTTAATTACCTAGACGTCCATTTTTATACCCTCAAAAATTTTGCATGACATTAAGGTACAACAACACAAGTAGTCCACATCTGACAGAAGAAAAGCTATCCACATTGCTTTTGTTATTTTATTTTCTAGAGTCCTATAATTCCCAAAGATATATAACAAAAACCAATAGCATTACTGTCTGAAAAATAACACCTATATTTTCTCTCCATACAAGCCTTGGATTTGTTTATAGACACAAGAGACATGATTTCAGTGATACTGTCCTGAATACAGCATTTTTCTTTTGTAGTCATATACTCCAAAAAGGTTATTACTAAAATTCTTCCTGTGGACACACTTAAATTGTGACTTTTGGAGCAAAGATAGATGTTTCAGTATTTTTACCCATGTTTCCTACAGAAGTTGTAAGCACGCATCATACATTCACAAAACACAGTAGTTAAAACTTGTATTGGGTCACTTCAGGTCTTGATCAAATGGTTCCTCCAAGAAGTTACATCAAATTAAGAATGTCACTGTCCTACACCTACTTTTCACCACCCTTTTATTGAAGTTATTCTTTCCAACTCAGTCAGTGGAGTAAACATCATGAATATGCCTTATCTATTTGGGTGCAGAGTCACTAAGGTTAACACAGACTGCTGTACACACCAAATGCTCACACATTTTCTGCCAGATAACCTTTCAGGAGTGGTTAAATCTAAACAATGGGGCCAACAGTGAGCAACTGGGTAGAATAATACATTAAACAGTCACAGACCCTTCAAAAGTGAAGCTTTGACCTTGATCTTAAAAGACATACACTATTTATTTACACTAATGCCACATTCCAGTATATTAAAACACTTACTAAATTACTGTATTACAAAAGGACATGAAAGCAAGAAACTCACCTTTTTAATCTCTTTATACAGTTCTAATTGTAACCTAGGAAGATTGGAATCCATCAAAGCCTGCAATAAAACGCATTGAGAAAGTACTGTATCAGAGGGGAGACGCTTCACAGGAATAAAGTTACACTTGCAATAAAACAGCTTCAAAAAAGGCACAGAACTATCTAAGTGCTCCTATATTTGATAGATAACCAGGAAAGTGCTAAATACTGAAGAAAGACACTTTTATCTTTCACACAAAACAGAAACATAGATAAATTCCACAAACTCTATCAGTTATTTGCAGTTAATATTGACTGCTTTACCCATTCTACCTAAAAAAAAGGCCATATGGGATCAGACTGCAAGCAGAGCCAACCTAACATGCTTTTTGGCAGTCACCAGGAACAGATACTCATGAATAGAATATTAAAACACAAAAATAGCATTCACAAGCAGTGAGAGGTATTTCCTGCTATACATTCCCACTGTCAAGTAGCCTCCTGCTATTTCTCAAACTGAGGCTGTATTTGTACCATTATCTTTAACAGCCCTTGAAAAACCCTTCTTTCACGAATTAGCCCATTTTCCGCATCCATTTATTACAAGATGTTCTGGACACCAGAAGCATCGCATCCCAGGACCTAATCAAGCATAGCATGGCAGAGCATTCATTGTAGTTTGAACCTGCAGTCTATCAACTAGGGTACGTGAAATGAAAGTAAGCACCGAGAAATAGTAATTTTCCGTTCATCTCAACTCGATCATTCTCCCTCCGTCTTTAAAATGGCAGAGAAGAAAAAAATAGGAAAATAGTTCTGCTCTGTATTATCTCTTCCTACGGAATATTCTGTATACATATGATCAGCCTTTCTCTTACATTTTTTTCCTAGTATGTACTACTATTTATGAACATTTCCACCACCACTTCCTCAGATGAAATGAGAGCTTCATACAACAAGCAAGTGCCTACATTACAGATTTATACAGTGCTATAATGTTTAGTATTTAATTCTTTATTCCTTGCCCAATAATTTAACAATTTCTAATTTTCTATTTGCCTTCTTGACCACTAACCATTAAGCTCACATCTTCACAGGATCACTCTTACATGGCACATGTTGATGTAGAGGCCACAACTGCTTAAGTACAGTCAGTGAAGTGCCTGTGGCTCCTCCAAAGCACGATTCCCCCAGCCTAAAACTGTATGCCCCAAAATTTCATTTCCCCCAATTATACCACTCATTACAATAAAATTGTATTACCTTCCTCAGAAAAACTTTTACCTGAGTTGTATCTTTAGGTGGTCATAAGCACCCCAAATATTAACTGTAGGTGCCTAGATGACAATAGGCAGGGATAAATCTTGCTGCACAAAACTTAATTTTTATAGGAAGTTCATTGTTCATGTACATAAAGATATCAAGCAACACAAAAAGGCACCAGCTGCTATTTTGACTTCAAGGATAAGTTGTCCTTACAACAGGTTCAACTGGAGCAACTCTTAACTAGCATACACCTATTTTTAGCATGCTAGAATCTAAAAAGTCATCCTAATCAGAAAAAAATATAAGCAGAGCCAAGTTTTAAGTTACTAGAAATAATAAATCACAAATTACTGAGACCAACTATACTCTAATCTGTGTGAGCAGTCCCACCAGTACCATTAGCACAGAGAATACTACAATATTGTACAGCAGCTTCAGAAACAAGACAGCTCTAGTAACACCTTACCCTCAGAAACCCGGTAACTCCCAACATGGTATTTTTCCTTTTAAATAAAGGTATCACCAAAGCTATTTAAACTTTGAGCCATTTATGCTGTCTGTGAGGTTCTAACAGGTAAGCATAGTGGCACTTAAAGATGACCTACAGAGTGTTTACCTAAACTTACTTGCCATTTCAGTTTACAGCCTTGTCTACACAAACATGTTAGCATTCTAATTACACTAATGAGCACAAACTCCAGACAGACACACAGTTACACAAGCAATACTTACACCTATATCCTTATATTTAAAGAGAGAAAATATAAAGCATCTTTCCAGCTACAGAATTAGTCTCCAAAATGCCTGAGTTACTAAAAAAGCTGAATGTTGACTAATATGCAAGCTTAGGGGCCCAACGCCTCTGTTCCACTCATCACAAGCATCACTGCTACTTGCATGACCAAAAATAAAGCCACACATTTTTTGTCGCTGCATTTATACACAAGAGAGTGTGTGCCTGAAGGCTAAATTGCTTCCACACTGCATAAAACACAGAAACAGAATGCAAACTATGACCAACTTCAATAAGTCTGATACATCCATGTGGTTGCAATATCACAACTATTACCATTTTATAGCTGTGACCGATTGGCAAGCTTAATAACTGATAGAAGACTCCATCACTTAAAGTCACTTTAATCTTTAAAACAAAACAAACTACCATACAAATATTTGGGAAAAAAAATAATTTAAAGTTTTTCAAGTTACCTTGAAACATGCCAGAAAGCAAAAATATTAAATAGACCAGTGAATTAAAGAGGTCAATTTTATACCAAGCTGACAGAAGAATTTGATGGAAAGAAGAAAGTAAGTTTGTATTCTTTAGAACTGTTTCAGAGCACCTTTTAAAGCAAATTAAGTTATATAATTGTGTATGCATTTCATAGAGTGCTAAGCTCCTGCAAATGGAAAAACATTTAAATCAGAATGAATAGAGCAAAGTGCTACAGGGCAAAACAAGAAAAGCGAAACATATTTGCACTTCCTCATTCCCTGTCATTATGGGATACACCACATAACCAGTAAATTTGCTCCATGCTACTTTCAACCACAAGCTCAATCCTCAAAAACTTAATTCATTCAGATACCACACCAATAGAACTTAACTGAGAGAAATCCCTACAGAAATAGGGATGGTTTTGTTTGCTTGCTTCTACACACCAACTCATGCTAAAGAAAACTGTTATTTGTATATTTCTAAAGCACAACCTTTGCATCAAGTAGAATAATTACATTGATTCAAAGGTCAAATATTTCAGAAAATGGGGGGCGTGGGGGGAAATGGACAGAAGAAAAAAAGGCAGGTGAAGGTAAACCTGTCCTGGAAGCAGCAGCTCACATTAATTACTCAAGAGGTTCACTTTACAATACTTTCAATCAAGATTTAGACCTTGCCTGACCTCATATGAATGTCTGTCTGCTGTTCTACAACAAGCTCTTCATTCTGGATCACAGCAGGGTAATAAACAATCTCCAGAACACCATGTTTTCCTAATTATTGCCTCCTCCAACTCTCAGGAAATCACACTACCTGAACTACAGCATACTACTAGTCTGGAATGAAAAGCCACTACATCTTTCAGCCTGCTTTTTAATAACATTTTTACCTTTCCTCATGTTAAGTATCTTTATGTTTACAGAACGATAATAGAGTATACCTCCCATACAACAAGACGATTTTAGAAAAGCCCACGTCCTTGTTTTGGTTAACTTGAAGAGAAAAAAGTTAATGAACAACTGAAGAAAATAATAGATTAGAATGATGAACAATAGAAGACAAGTTAAATAGCTTGATCTGGGCGTAAAAAGCTCTCCTAGGAGCACATACAGAATTTAGTAAAAGAATCTTACTTAACCTCTTACACTACAAGATATTATCAACAATAAGAAAAACTAAAAAAACATCAGTGTGAATTCACACAGGACACTGCAGGTAAGAGATAAAAATCTATTATTACTGTATATAAAAGTTCTTACTTTAATAACTTTATTAAGGCATTCATCGGCAACCATCCGGACATCAGATTCTGCATCCTCACTGCAGAGGAGAAAGAGTTCCATAGCAATCCCAAGCAGTTTCTGAAATTCTGGAGAATTTCTAAATAAACAAACATTATAAAATTACAATGCACACTGTGAAAAGCAAACACCAGTGCTATTTTTTGAGAGGGTTTCAGAATCCAACTACACATATTCTATATACAGTTATACAAGAGGAGATGACATTCAGTAGATTAAAGCGCTTTATTAGGAGTTGGGAGATCATTTCCCTGCTCTTTCCTACGTAATCTGGCAAGGTATTTCGCCTCTGTGATTCAGTTTCTCTGTCTGAGGTAGAAGGACAATGCCTATTCTACCAATGTTTAAAAAAAAAATTACTTCTTAGATTTTAGGTGTTTAAAAAAAAAAAGTGTAATTTCAGTTTTAAACAGGATTTGAGCATTTAAAATCAGCAATTATCAGGAAGCCTCCAAAAAACTAGGACTCCAAAGTAGCTATTCATATTAATGCAGTAAATTAAAGACATTGTCTTACCTTAAAGACTGAGCAACTATGTTTTCACATATTGTTAGGCAATGATTCACTCGATCTTTCTTGGTAGCTGAAAGTTCTTTCTTTCTAAAAGAAGAACACAATGATAACGAGTCTGAGATGACCATTTATACACTCTTGCTAGAGTAATGTATAATGATTATACAAGGAAAAGGTGCACTCTTCTGATCATTACATAAACAGCCATACACCAACTACCTGTAGTCCCAGGACTTAATATATCAACTGCTGCTGAGAGCATGCAGGCACACAAGCAAAGGGAAGGATACAAACTCAAAAAAAAGACTGGAACATTTAACAGGGAATATAATATTAATTCCGTAACGTCCACTGAGAAAATATTGGGGAAAAAAACCCCAAAGACTGAAGAGGAGTAAATGGAAAGGAAGGAAAAAGTGGAGCAGGCCTAGAACAATGCTGAAATAAACCGATAGAAAAAAGCTGGGTAAAATAAACCATGAGAACAAGTCTTGCAGACTTAAAAATACCACTTTTAAAAAGACCTCTCTCACACATAATATCACCACCTTAGACATTTTTTTTGTCTGACAAGTTCTTGAAACTTAAGAGTTCTACTAAATCAACCATTTTGTATATGAACTGGAAAGGATGCCGAGGCAATCCTATCATATGCCACATTCCCCCAAATGGTTTTGTAAAAATAGCAGAGCTCTAGGCACAGTCTACGCCCATCAAGAATAATGTCCCTATAGTAACACTTGGTATAGGCCAGGAAAGGCCAAGCTTAGACAACTTGCAGCAAATGAGTGTAAAACAAAGAGAATAAAATTCACAGAACAAAAGACTGCATATCTACAAGCAATGTAGAGCACAATATGAAAAGCAAAATTTGTTTAACATTCACTTCAACATGACAGAAGCTCCTACAACCCTTTACAGCTGAGTCTAGAAGAGAAGCTTCTTCCCTGCTCCACCCTCAACCCTTACAACGAAGGAACTGGGAAAAAAAGAAAAAGAGACAGATTCACAACTACGACTGTAGAATTTTATTTCATTGTACGCAGTGTCTCCTGCTCTTAACTTTCCTGACACAGAATTACTTCTACGAAAGCAGACATTACTTTTAAATGATTAACTGGTAGCAATACTGGAGCTAAACCTGCTTCTTCACACACATTCACAGAGAATCTTACTTTCCAAGTGAAAAGTGATCATCTGTATTTTTAGCATTTAATTTTCTGTCTGAGCAAAAATAGCACAACCATCAAATAGCAAAACAGTATTTCTAAACTAGAAGTTGGAAAACTATGTGAATAACCTTGAGATACATTAATATAGTTAACACAACATTAAGGTCTAACAGCAAGCAGTCAGTAAGCGCGTTGAATTAAGCTAACTCAAAATACATTGTTGAACACAATTTTTGAAGAATTAAGCTATAATATATAAGAGCTTTAGCTCAAATAATACTACAGTTTTTGGAAAAAGTCATTCTTTGCAAATATTCCTGTCCTTTTTCTTCCATCAGGTTGGAAGTGGGTAGTTGAAAAGTGTTTGCTCCCAAGATTTCAGTTTTTCTCCTAACGATCCTCTCATCTCACTCCAGAAATGCTTTCCCTTTTAAAAAGTTTAAGGAATAGTTCCTAACAAAACCATAATTCAGCAGTATTTTGTTTAGGTAAGCCTCAGCATTCCTCAAAGAGGATCTCCTCTTTGGCTTGTGTTATCAAGCAACTGGCAGAACACGAGTAGCCCATCTGAATTTGATCAAGATATACAATGTCTTTCTTTCTACCTTGAAAAGCCACCATGGAGTCTTCAACTGCAATTTCAGATCACCTCTAACAAACAGCAAATACTTCCTAAAATGTCCAACTGACTTTGCAACTTAAGTACCGTTGATGCAAACAGGCACGTAAGAAACTGAATAAATCATTTCAACTTTTATAATAGTTTTACCTAGCACTTCCCGCATCTCTTAGATTTCATCTCTTATGTGCACCATTTTCAGTAGATACTCAACCCAAGAATAGAACAGGCACAATCTGAACCTGCCCATAAGCTCACTATTTCAGATACAAAACACACTAAAGATATTGCTAAATAAGACTGCTTTCAGAATAAAGTTCTTTATTACCTACACAAAATATAGCCCCGAGCGAGGCAGGCAGTGGTGTTCAATAGTGAGGGATCAATTAGATATCCAGAAGTCCATGGGCCCCGATGGGATGCACCCGAGAGTGCTGAGGGAGCTGGCGGAAGTCATTGCTGGGCCGCTCTCTATCACCTTTGAAAGGTCCTGGAGAACAGGGGAGGTGCCTGAGGACCGGGGGAAAGCCAACGTCACTCCAGTCTTCAAAAAGGGCAAGAAGGAGGACCCAGGGAACTACAGGGCGGTCAGCCTCACCTCCATCCCTGGAAAGATGATGGAACAGCTCATTCTGGGTGTCATCTCAAGGCATATAGAGGAAAAGAAAGCTATCAGAAGTACTCAACATGGATTCACCAAGGGGAAATCATGTCTGACTAATCTGATAGCCTTCTATGATGGCATGACTGGATGGATAGATGAGGAGAGGGCGGTAGATGTGGTCTACCTTGACTTAAGCAAGGCGTTCGACACGGTCTCCCACAGCATCCTCATAGGGAAGCTTAGGAAGTGTGGGCTAGATGAATGGACAGTAAGGTGGATAGAAAACTGGTTGAAGGGCAGAGCTCAGAGGGTCGTGATTAGGGGCACAGAGTCTAGTTGGAGGTCAGTGACGAGTGGTGTTCCCCAGGGGTCAGTCCTGTTCAATATATTCATCAGTGACCTGGATGAGGGGATAGAGTGCACCCTCAGCAAGTTTGCTGATGACACAAAGCTGGAGGAGGTAGCTGACACACCAGAAGGCTGTGCTGCCATACAGAGAGACCTGGACAGGTTGGAGATCTGGGCAAGGAGGAACCTTATGAAATTCAACAAGGGCAAGTGTAGGGTGCTGCACCTGGGGAGGAATAACCCCCTGCACCAGTACAGGTTGGGTGCTGACCTGCTGGAGAGCAGCTCGGTGGAAAGAGACCTGGGAGTCCTGGGGGACAACAGGATGACCATGAGCCAGCAATGTGCCCTTGTGGCCAAAAAGGCCAATGGCATCCTGGGGTGCATCAAGACGAGTGTGGCCAGCAGGTCGAGGGAGGTCATCCTCCCCTTCTACTCTGCCTTGGTGAGGCCATGCCTGGAGTACTGTGTCCACTTCTGGGCTCCCCGGTTCAAGAGGGACAGGGAACTGCTGGAGAGGGTGCAGCAAACAGCTACCAAGATGATTAGGGGACTGGAACACTTCTCTTATGAAGAAAGGCTGGGGGATTTGGGTTTCTTCGGTCTGGAAAAAAGACGGCTGAGGGGGGACCTTATCAACGCTTATAAATACTGAAAGGGTGGGTGTCAGGAGGATGGGGCCAGGCTCTTTTCAGTGGTGCCCGGGGACAGGACAAGAGGTAACGGGCACAAACTTGAGCATAGGAAGTTCCACCTAAACATGAGGAGGAACTTCTTTACTCTGAGGGTGGCAGAGCACTGGGACAGGCTGCCCAGAGAGGTGGTGGAGTCTCCAACTCTGGAGACATTCAAAACCCTCCTGGACACATTCCTGTGCAACCTGCTCTAGGTGACCCTGCTCTGGCAGGGGGGTTGGACTAGATGATCTCCAGAGGTCCCTTTCCAACCCTATGATTCTATGAATACTACTCAAACTGGTACAGATCAACCTCTTCAGCAGATTTCTGCAAACACACCTAACGCTGAATCTACCACCTCACTGAAATAACTAACTTAAAAATTTTAAAAGGCCTGAATAGAGAATATTTAATGTGAAAACTTTGAAGGCATGCATATAGTTAACAAGTTACCATTTAAACTGAAATAACAGAAACTAGAGGTGAAGACTAACTAAGTTACTATCCAAAGGGAAAGAACAACAAACATTCAACCAAGTTTGCTGTACTGAATCTTTCATCTGCCATTTGGTTATTCAACTTCCAAAAAAATTAGCCTTTGAAGGAATGAAATAAAAGGTGGAAGACAAACAGTTAATGTACCTCTTGTGCACACACACATTTTCTGTGCCTACAGACGGAGAAGGATAACAGAACACTATCTGGAGAGAGAACACATGATTTTTTTATTTAAAAAAAAAAAAACAAACACAAAACCACAACTCTATTCAGAATTATTATGAAGTCCTCAAGCAAACTGCTGATGAGGATACCTGGGGGACAACAGCAGCATTGCATATTTCTTAGAAGAGAGCTGAAGTCGCAAGCCCCAAGTGTAAGGTCACTGCAGATTGCTGAGTAACAGAAGGCAGGAGATATTGGAAGTAGCAGTTATCTACAGGAAAGCTTCATCTCACAAGCAGAGTAGTTTAATCTTCTGCATGCTTCTACAGACAATCTCTAGCCAAGAAGATTAGTAAACAATATAAGAAAACCAGCAAGCTCAGATAATTTTGCACTCTGAGTCCTGATGAGCTGGCTATAAAGAGATGCAGCTCACTGATGTTAATTTTTGTTTAGGCCTTGGAATTAAGGATATGTAAAAAGAGTACAGAAGCTCTGAAGGTGAATCAGCATGAAGAAAAAGGGCCAAGCCAAGTGGCTTGACATTAATCTTGAGAAAAGCAACGGGAAACTCAAAAAAGTCTATTAATAACAAGCAGAAATATGAATGTATCAAGAAATAAACTAAACCCAAATACGGTGGATACTTCAAACGATATTGTAGTAACACAGACAACGATGGATATTTAAAGTTCTACTTTACTTGACTAAATTGTTTATTTATAAAGAACTACAATACACTCTACAAATGGTAACTCCAAAAAAAACATCTAGGAACCACCACTAACAAGCAGGGCAACAGGCATTAGCCACGCAGTTCATGTGGTCTTCAGTTAAACAAAAAATTCATGATACCTCAACATATAGCACTGATGTAACATGAAACCAATCTATGACCACAGCTTGAGTCAAACAAAAAAAATCCAGAAAAGTTCATGTATAGAAAAATGGATATTGCTGGAGAGCACTTTGTCTCTTGCAGCACCTTTCACTGTAAAGGTAACGATTATAATCAAATCTAAGAAAAAAAAATAAATTCAGAAATAGGGCACAATTACAAACAGTTACAGTAATTAACTTTTAGAACAAGTTAACAAGAGAAAAGGTGAAGAATCCAGAAGAAACATGAGCAAGTCATTCTCTCAACTCACTGATAAATAAAACATAAGTAAAAATAAATAAAATGTAAAATATAGGATGTTATGTGATAGCCCATCTGCTTTTTAGTATCACTGAGTAAACTCTGAATTTTCACATCACACTAATCAAATTTTAAGTTAGTGGGAGCTTTGTAATCCAATACAAAATGTCCAACTCCAACTGAAATTTAAGGGTCTGAAAAATCTAAAAATAGGTATGGAAGAAAATAAGCTGCCTCAGCAGAAGTGTATAGAAGCACTATGACAACAGAGAGTTCAACCTAAGTTTTCACAGAAGAAAAAAAAAAAAACCAGCAAAAGACAAGAGAGGGGTCCAGAAACTGACATCTGACTATAATGTATAATAAAAGCATAACATGTGATTATTGACAATTAAAATATCTCAAAACAGAAAAAGCTCTTATATTTTTGGTAAAAGCTTGAATTCAATTAATATTTTAATAAAAGTTAAACACATTTAATAAAAATTTATATAAATTTATAAAATTTAATAAAAATAAGTAAAGTCACAGTATCGGTTTTATCAAGAGTTCAGAAGTCACTGTCTTAAAATATAGCAAAGAAAAACTTCAATACACATTGTGCAAACAATTAAGCCTTCCTTACCCCAATCTCTGTGATCTTAAAACATTTCACAGTAGGACTCGTTCACTAATCAGATGTAAAATACTCAGTTTCTACCAAAAATATTTAAAAGGAACGACAGCTTCTCGCTCGTCTAATTTAGGCAACAGGACAACTGTGATCTAATGGACAATGTCAAATAGATAACTAATGAAGTAATTAAAGAGCAAACCAGTAGCATTTATGCTATGACATTCACCAATTAATTTATTCTTTCACTACTGAGAGATAAGCTCGCATCCTTTTACAATAGTAAACAGACAGAATGATACGAAGTTACCGCACAGCCTACAAAATATTTGAGTGCTATTTGTACAGAACCACAATGAACATGAACACCTCTTTCCAAATGCAAGGAAAACACAGAGGCAATTTTCCTTTCCAGTTCATTACAAACAAACAAAAAAAAAATATGCAGACAGTATCATGAATTACATTCACACTGTCACCTGGTATTTCACTAGAAGTTTGGAAAACTTCAGCAAAGACTGCCACAATACCCTTTCATAGGCTTTAATGAAGGTTAGAGCTGTTACTGAATTTGTATAGCTCCTGGGGGCACGCAATACCATCAGCTTCCCGAAAACATACAGGCTATTTTTAAACACAAAACAAAGTCAACAAGGACAACTATAACCCTAATTTTTTTTAACATTTTGAGAAGAGTATGCCTAAATTCAGATCCCCAAACCAAGTATAACATCCTGCAGTAAGCACCGCAAATAATTTTCAGGACTTTCTCTTGAAATACCGTGACCTATCTCATCAGTAACTTTCTAGACAGATTTTTTTCAACTACATAGAGGAAAGACTAGAAATAGATGGCCATCTATCCTTCATGTCACACAAAATACTAGCACAAAAAATGCACACAAAGGAGCAACTAGTTCCTGCAGACCAGGAAGGCATCTAAAAACAAACAGCTCATGAAAAATATGATTTTTCATGTATTATGCCCCATAAGTGTGAAAATGCATTGGGATTGTTTGAAAGAACACTCTCCAAACAGTATCAACCATGATAATTTAGTTGGCATCCATATCAGAATGTACTGTGGGAGCAGGTGGCCTGGAGCCCAGCTCCACTGCTTAGCATCCTCTGCCAAAACACTATGAAACTGCCAATTTGGAAGTTACCTGCTCCTCAACCCTTCTGTTTCTCCTATATCCCCAATAGCTGGAGAAAAAAGCAATAGTGCAAGTCGTGTATTTATACCGTAAAAATCCTCGTGTCTTTTCACCTGCTCAATAAAAGTTATTTTTAGAGGATGCAAAGTGTAAGGGGCAGCACTCTGGTACTGAACAGCTCCTCACCCTCCTGTAATGCCTCCCGACAGGAAACCTGAATATTGCAGGGATGCAATACATTTGCCCCGAATGTTTAAGAAAGCAAAAGGGTATCACAAATAATTAAACTAATTCCTCATAGGTCTCTGCACAGCAAGCCACAGTACAAGACTTCAAATGAAGTTTGTCATGAACAAACATCCACATCAACTCCCCCCAGATGCATTAAGCTTAGTGCTTTAAATTATGCTTAAAGGTTTTTGCCTTTTTTTACAGCAGTTTATTAGCTGAAGATATGGTTTTACTTCCTAGAAACAATCTGTGAAACCTATATAGCATTCTTATATCACCCCTTCGTTACCCACGCTACTGTATTTTCAAGCGTGCCTGCCCACAAAGTTACTCCGAGCTTAAAACTTAAACAGAGAGCAGGCAGCACTCCCAGACACGTCCACAGGAACAGCCTCCTGCCAAGGACAGAAAAGCACCCCGGGACTAACTCCTCCGGGGACGGCCAGCTGCCTCCCAGGCTGTCCGCAGTTCCAGAGCGGCACCGGCGGCCCGGCTCCCCCCGGGGCAGGGGAAGGCGCCGCCGAAGCGCTTCGGGAGCCCCCCCGTCCGCGGGTTACTCACGGTCTCTGGAGTGGCTCCTCGGAGATGGCAGCCGGACCCTGCTGCTGCTGGAAGGAGCGCAACGACTCGAAGGCCTTCATCAGCTTCTCCATGGTGGCCATGTCCGCTCCGCCCGCGCCGGCGGCACCGACCCGCCGCTCCGACCCGCCCTCTCACAGGCGCCCAGCAGCGGCGGCGGCCACCTTCCTCCTCGCGGGCCCGACTCTCCTCCTCCTCTTCTTCCTCGTCCTCCTCCTCCTGGACTCCCTCTCTCCCGCTCGCACGGCGCCCTCAGGCCAGCCGCGGCGCCGCCGCAGCCCGCGCCGCGCCGCCCCTTCACTGCCGCAATGAATGAGGGAGAGGCCGCAGGGGGCCGCGAGCACTCCCCAACCGCCCCGCCGCCATCTTGGGTCCCTCCCGTCAGTCCCTACGCCGCTACCCCGCCCACCCCGGGGCAAGCTCCCGCGGGACCCCGGCGACGCGGAAACGCGCGTGCGCGCCCCGCAACACCCGCCCGCCCACGGCCTGGTGTCACGCGCACCCTGATGTACATACACATACGGGCACGCGGGTAAGGTAAGGGGCGGGGCAGAAGGGACAGCGACAGGCTCCCTGCCCAATCAGAAAGTGGGCGCCGCCCCTTCCCGCATGCCACAGCGCAGCAGCGGCTGAAGCAGGCGCCAGCGTGTGCGGAGGGCCAAGGGCGCTCCCGCCGCGGCTGAGCGGGGCGCTGGGTCCTAGAGCCCGCCGGCCGCACCGCGGCGCCCCCTGCTGGGGAGGAAGGCGGCCGCTCCCGCCCCCACCAACCCCGTCAGCGGCGGCGGTAGCGGGCGGGAAACGGCACCAGGAGGGGGAGGCCCGCGCCCGCCCTCCCTTCCCCCGGCACCGAGACGGGTCCCCGGCCGGCAGCTGCAGAGGTGGGAGCCCGGCGCGGCGCCCATCGTAACCCATCCGCATCCCACGCTCCGTGTGCCTGTACGTGGAGTAGGCGTGTCGGGGGGCCCTACAACTCGCCCACTCGCGTCCCCGGCTAGCCCGCCGGGCACACGGGGGCTTCGTGAAGGCGCTTCCGGCACTTCACTCTTATTTCGGGGCTGCAGGTAGGGAAGAGAAACGCTTACAGGAACAGGACACTTAAAGCTTGGCAAGGTACCCGCTGTGCCGTCGCGGTCCTGGGGTTGGCTTATCAGAGGATACTTTCTGCACTCCTAAAGCTCGTATTAAACATACAGTATACAATATTTAAATCATTGATTCTGTTACTAAGTACTTAATTTAAAAAAAAAAAAAATCAACGCTACTGTGAACTTTCCAATTACAACCACTGATTTTAACATATCCAGGTGCTGATACATTAATTTTAAACAGCAGCTGGTAAGAACTGGCACTTCAGCCCACATCTCCAACACAGGAAAGCGGTTGCAGCAATGGAAGCAGAGAGCAACTCTTGGAACTCTTAAGAAAAGCAATTCCCAGTTAATCACTTAATACGCAGCTTGGTTATTTTGAGCAGGGATGGACAAGAGAAGCGAAGCTCAGGTATCCGGATGTTCAAGCCAACAAAAGTCCTGACAGAACCACCTTACTGATCACATTCTTGCCAAACATTCAGTGAGAGTGCTCTCCCAGTTCGCTTTGTTAGTGAACCACTTGAAACGTTCCTCTGAAAGGAAACCTATCTACAGGACTGGAAGCAATTCAACACAGAGCAAAACCCCTATTTCATTATAAATGCCTAACAAAATGCAAGCTTTTAAGGTAAACAGAGTATTTTTCCTGATAATTCTATGATAAAACTTACAGAGAGTTTTCTCTGGAACATATGGATGATCATGAGTTTTTTATTTAGCAAATGATACATGAAAAAAGATGACAGCATAGCTGGAATGCAGCATGCACTGTGTGATAATTGCATGGGCCCCTCCACACTTTGAAACACATTTAAACAAACTAAAAAGAGCATAAGCTCTTATCAGAGATTAAATAAGCCACCAACCAAGTCAGCCTTTGCGGAACCTGTTTTGAAGCTGTTAGATCAAAGCATGCGCCGGTCCCCTCTGGGCTGCTGACTCACCCACCAAGGCTATGGCTGCCCACCAAGAGAACTCCTCTCCCTCCTCCTCCTCTTGCCCAAGTTTCACTGGCAACAGTTGCTCATTAACCATGAGTAACTGGACGAGAACGCAGGGGTATCAGGTTTTTCTTTGGCAAGTACCTTATCAGTAGCTTCTCCTAATTCAAATTTACTGATCCACATAGCATGTCACTGATCTTGTTCAAATAGCAGCCCCACAAACATCTGGGAAAAACAGAAAAAAGAAGTGATGTAAAACTGGCAAGGGGCAAGAAGAAGCAGGCAGGGTTAGACAACAGGTATTTTTATAAAGCCCTCATGTCTTGGGTTGAGTGACACAGGACTAATTTCTAATGCTGGGGAAAACTCCACTTTTAGAAGACTCTAGTGTCTGAATTCATGAAAATATAGCAAGCTAGGCTATGTGGGATTCAAGGTCTGAGTGTTTTTGAGCCTTGCCAGGTGCAGGGACGAGGAGGAGTGAGGCCTGGACATTTGACTCAGGCTGGCCAACAGGATTATTTCATACCATGAACGTCAATATATGAATTCATACCATAAATTCAACATAAATTAGAAAGTTTGCTGCGTAGTCTCTCTCTCCCTTGATGGCAGTGGTCCAGAGAACTCCCTTGCCCTGGTGCCGGACACCTGAGCCCTTCTCTTCCTCCCTAAGCCTCAGCACTCGCCGTGTCCAACATCTGCTGCCCACTGCTGGGAGTGCACAGCTTCCTGCTGATAGAATGGTCTGAGCATAATTCTTATATATCTTATATTAGCATTGGGATCGATACTGGTTCTTTAGTATTATTGTTAATTATTTAGTCTTATCTTATTAAATCTACTTATATTTCAACCTTTGTGTTTCCTTGCTTTCCCCGATTCCCCTTTCCGGATGGGAAGGGGTCATCGGATGATAGAATAATTGTCTAAATGACAATAAATTGTTATAGGTTTTCTCAAACCGTAACACATTGTTACCACAAAGAAAAATAAAGTCACAACCTCAATGGAGCAACAGTGAATCTTAAAAGGTTATATGTAATTTAGTGGTTGACAGTGAATTAATCTCAACCTCTGGGAGAAAAAGAAAAGAAGAAACACGCTTTTACCGTGTCTTTAAGACAGACATGGACATCATGAACGTGCACACGCAGGCTACCTAGACATGTACCTAACACACAGGTTACCTCTTGACTTAAAGCTTTTAAGAACACGTTGGACAAGCACATCAAGAATATTTTTTGCCCTGTCTTGAAGTCACACTTAGGCCGTCATTTCTGCATTTCCACAAACAATTCAGCAGAGAATTGGTACTGCTTAATCCAGTCAACTTCATAAGACTGCTGGCCCACATAGTTCAACATATGAACAGATAATCTGCAATATGCCGTACCATGGTTATATTATTCACTTATAAAGTGAAGTTAAGAGTCACTTAATTTGAAGCTGTTTAGTATAGTAATTGAGTGCTTAGCCCTTCAAATCATGTCATAAAATTACAGTGAAAGCCTCTCCATAAATAGGGCAAAATGTTGAAAATCCAAGCAGCTTACTGTTGAAAAGTATTTGACAGACACCCCCACCACCACCACCACCATAAATCCAACTGACAACAAGGCATAAATTCTCTCAAGGTCTCAAGGAGATTGAAGTCCAGTTAGTTTCCTTTGGCGACAGTAGAAAATTCAATATGCAGGATAAGGCTAATGATGAGTAGAGCTACAGCTACTATTGCCCAATCTTGCATTCACAGTGTCATCACAGTAACTGTGTTCGTGAAAAACAGCCCATCCCAGTAGTTCTGTCTTTTCACACAGAAATTTACGTAGAAATCAAGATTCAGACCATGAGATAAGGTATCAGTTGAGCAAATACAACAGAGCTAGGGCACTTTTTCCTGGATCTGACAATCTTGCATTGGTAAAGAATTTACAGCATGCGATACGCATTCTCTGCTTCAACAAATTGCAAAATTATTTTTTTTTTAATTACAATTTCTCTTTTATCTATCCCGGCTACCACAACAGACATGGTAAATAAATCACATTAAACAGTAATACATGTGGTTGAGATATGTGGCAGTGTTTTGCTTTTATTTCAGGAATAACGATGCAGGAACATCCGGGAAAACAGCTCATACAAGAACAGTTCAGTGGTTTGGAGATACTGGAACTACCACATCACATTTAACAGTCAGCTTCGCTATACTTGGAAAGAATTCTGGTGTTTTGGACACATGTGGGACATGAGAAAAAGTTACCTACGTCTCATGTGCAAAACTTAAGTTACACCATAAGAACAATTATGAAATAAAAAAGAATTATACATTCAGCAGAAGAGACATCATCACCAAAATGAGCCAGGCAGGTAATCAGAGTAAACATAAATTTAGCTTAAAGATGCTTTCCATTAATTTTTTAATTTTAATTCTATTTTTGAGTACTTCCTAAAGAGAAGTATTGTCTGAAAATCTATACCAAAGTGAAGGTGATAATTCCAATGTTAAATTAGTGTAATACTAAATTGTAAACCAAAGCAAAATAATATTACTTCTATTGACTTATTTTAGTAACTTGTAAACAATATTCTTCATTTGTACAAATGGCAATGAGAAGTTTCTTACATCATGATTGTTTGAAAAATAATTGAATTACATTCTAAAAATGGAATTTTAGTTTTTTAACTAGCTTCTATCATTGATTTCTCAAAGTAGGCATAATTTTATTCTGAAATGGAGATAATCCTCTTTCATAATCCAAAACCTTTCAATCTGTTGTTTTAAGAATGCTTTGGAAACAAAAAGACATACAACATCTATTAATAGCTAAGATTTGTCAATAGCGCTCTCTTTGTTACGGAAATACCACAGGTTTTTTCCTATTTATTATTATACAGTCATTATTTTTAAGTGTTCGTTTTTTCAACTGAGACTGTTTTGTTGTTTTTATAATCCAGAAACATAATGCCATCTCTGTTACGAACACTACACCTCTGGAAAAAAGAAAAAAGCGGACTTTTTTTTTTATAGAAAGAACAACCCTGAGGCATGAAGATTCTATTCTGTTGGTCACAATATTCAAAAGCATTAAATAAACCAATAAGATACTGGTACATTGTTTCACAGTTTCTGAGTTTTGAGCTAAATATATAGATTCATGAGGTATGCAAAAGCAGACATTAAGACTTACATACACAAATGCTTGGAAACACAAGCCACAGAAAAGGAGGGTTGATCTCATGCAAGGACCTCCACAGAATTCCATAGATCTTTCCATATCTTGCACCAGTAGAACAAAGCAGTCAGGCTGCTGGATCGTCTCACTGCTATTAAAGCCTTCTAGCACATGGACCTACAATCTGAATTCATGGAGGTGTAATAAAGTCATACTGAATGACAAGAATTAACATTGGCTTTTCTTTTTATTTTAAAAAACAGCTTAATGGAAATAAAAGACACAATCAGTAAACACAACCTGCTGCCTTCCCCCTTGTCTCAATTCTGTCCTACAAAAATCAAGGGCAAAGTTCAGATTAAGTTTTTCACACCACAATATTTTGCTTTCAGGTGCTCTCCCCTCTCCTTGCCCTTTCCCCTGCTTCAAGTTACTAATATTCCAGTAAAGACATTTAACCAATGTTAGTCACCTTAAACAGCATAACATCTTAATCTCCAAGTACTGTACAAGGAGAGTTAGGTTGATCCTTCCAGTTTCTTGTCTTTTCTACTTCATTAGGGGATTCAAATTAGAAAATATCTAGTCATCATTATGTGGTTATATTTCTAGCCAAACGGGCCAAATTTATAGTAGAAAAATGCCATCTTGAGCATACTGGGGAGAAAAAAAAAAAAAGAGGAAAAAAAAATAAAAACCCATCCCAAACCCAATAGAATTTAGGTCCTAATCCTGCACACGTGCAGTTACTCCAAAACAATTAAATAGTATTATTCAGAATGTAAGAAAAAACTTGTGAAATGAAACCAAATAAAACCAAACATTCATAACCAAACTTCATAAAACCAAACAAATCCTCCATTGTTTTTGCATGGTTGCGAGTTCCTTGTCCAAAGAAGCGGACGTATAAATAACCACTTCTTAGGAACAATTTCCCTTTTCTCTCATCTAGACTTTTTTCTTCACAGATTCCTGGAGACTGTGTATTAAATCTCAGCACTCCAAAATGGAGAAGCTGATTTTATTTATTAAGATCCTTTCCCCCTTCAATATGGAAAGAAAATTTGAAATACATGGTAAACAGAGTTTCAGATTTTTTTTATTTATTAAAGCCAATTCCTATATTTTCTTCATAAAAATTACTCAGCTTGTGTCCATGGTATTCTTGCCCAAATTTCAAGTTGCTCTAAGCAGGCATTAAATCCAGACTGTCACCCCATATGTCTTGTGTTAATACAGTCACTTTTGCTTCAGAACAGCAAACCTAAGATCTTAAAAAAATGAGAGCCCTTAATCAGAGAAACATGATCACTTCTCCAACCAGGTACATATTTATAAAACACTTTTGTTACTTCCCTATTTTTCCATTCCCATCTTTTTAGAGTCCTTCTATTATTGTGGTATATAATAAAGAGGGACAGGTCAGACAGTGCCAGCTCATTGTCTCACACATAATGGTTCCAGCCAACACCCTTATTTCAGATATTTCTCTTTCTGTCAAGCTTCCCATCCCTTCACTGTTGCATCAGACTGTCTTCCAGTAATTCACTCAAACTCTCCCTCTGACAGTTTCTCCCTTTGTATTTTCTATGGCAGTCATTTTGCTGTCCTCTGCTGTTTCAGGCATCAGGAAAAATGCACTGAAAACACAGGAATAAAGTCTCATTCCTCATTTCTGTGGCACAGTAGCCAAGAGGAACAATTTCAGATAGACACCAGCTCAGCCCCAGTAGGATTCTGTAATGCACTGGTTTTCACAACTTTTTTCAAATTCTAACCCATTAAAACATTTGTCAGTAGAGACAAAATACTGTGACTTAAAACCTGATGACAGGCTTGAGTATCAAATGTATCTTGTGAGTTTCTCAGAAGCAGCTTAAGTTTCTTTCAGTGGGTCTGGGGATCACAAGCAGAAACCTATTTGAGGTAGAGGGATATTCCATTGCTCTGTGTGTACAATACAAGTGTGATCTGGTTGGTGCTGTAGAGATTTGAGAGGAAAAAAAAAAGCATGCTCAGTGGAGATGAATCTTCAGAATACAGAACAAAATATCTAACACAAGTCATGTCTCCAACTCCAAGAGCATTCCATTATATTTCAAGTCCCTTACTCAAATTTTGAAAACAGAAAAGGCTTTTAATGAAATATGTTCCCTAAATTCATTCTCATACGCAGATCAATAGTTTTACTGGAACCTTTACAAAATAAAAAGGAAATCTGGCATACTTGAGTCCAGAAGAACGGAAGTTTGACAACCTTTCAAGCAGCTGGAAGCAGTTTTACTAATGAACATCAGGTAATCGTAACTAAAACTTCAATACCAGCTCCACAACTGCACTAAGCAATCATTAAAGCCAGGCTTTAATGTGTATGTTTTTAAAGGTTGTAAGGAAAGATTATTTATATAATTAAATGTGATACTTAATACTACTTTGTCCTTCCCCTCAGTGGCAGTGATGCAACATTGCATATTACAACATAATGAGCAGAGAAGAGGTTAGTAAGAGCCACTGCTTTGTTTTTTATCCCATTATAAAACTGTAACATCCTACATGGAGTTGTAAACAATTTCATTTACAGAAAAACATAAAAAGGTGTCGCCACAGGTAAAAAAAAATCCTTTTAGTAAGGACAGCAAAATACTCAACATACAGTTGTAAAATTTTGGCATGGGTCTACTTGCATGGTCCATGCCAAGAAACTGCATGGAGAGGATGTGAAAGATGGGAGAAAGGAGAAGAATGGGGTAATACAGTTTGTTACAGGATTAAGCTAAATGTTCAGAATTCTCTATATATAGAAATACAGAAAGACATTCTGCAGAGCCAGATAGTAAAGAGCAATTCATAATAGCTAGCCACAGTGCACTGAATTCCTTTTTTTCCTCAGCAGTTGCTTGAGAGATACATTAGGTAATAGCACTGCCATGCTGCCAGTTAATACCAGAATTATGAAATTTATCAGTACAGGAATTTTTACTGTTAAGAAAACTGCTAATAAAGATTCTAATGAGCAAGAAGGGTTTTACCAGGAGCATACAAAGTCAAATTACACTGATGCCATAGATATTATCTCTGTGCTTTAAAATCCTTTCAGTATTTCTACATTCATTCCACTGGAAAAAAAAAAAGTAAAAATCAAGATAAATCAAATACATACAGAAACACACTCACTCAAATGGCACTCATTGCTTTTTGTACAATTAAGCTTTAGTGAAAATATACATCTTAAAACAAATGAAGTACAAATGTACAAAAATCCTTGAACTCAGATAAAAAATATATATAATACACTTTGCTACAGAGATATAAAACATTTAAAGTTTGCTCATCCTTTATGATGAGAGTAAAATGATTTAAAGTCTGGAGGACTCCTGCTCATCATCACTGCAATCAGATTTAAAGCAGACCTGCAAGAGAAGACAGAGACAATTGAGTTGCAGAACTCACACTGTTGTTGGTTTGTGTGTTTTATGGGGCACAGAAAGGCTGAGGTGGGGGGGGATGTGTCTCTTTTTCCAGCACGTTTTAGTCCATACTAACTAAATGCTTTGGGAATATCAAACGAAACCACAACCCAACCCCAAATCTCAAGTCATTAAAGTTTCATTTAACCTTAAGATCTTTCCTTCTTTTAACTTCACAGGACAATTAACTGCAGTCTTATTACTTCAAAACCAACTGAAGGCTCTCAAGCCATTTTTTTTTTTTTTGAACTCTCTCAATACATAGAACCATATCTCGGGACAGTGTGAATCCTGCTGATTCAGCTCGTAAAGACTACAGTAATACACAAGCTTTAACTTCAGATATGTGAGATTATTAGTACACTTAGCCATTCCTTCTCTTCCATTACTGTAAGTGGGGGAAAAGTGAATTTGAAAAGGTGAACTAAAAATGACAGTACTATTATACATTCCATTAGCATTGTACCATTTGAGAGAGGTGAATTACCAGCTGATGACAAAAAAGATCATCATGCAATTTTAATACATGGCCCTGTTGTGGCTACTTAATGATGTGCTCCTAGCAATTTTAAAATTCCATTTCTGCCTGAAAGCAAAAGTAATTTTGCAGAAGTGTTCTCTACTGGAGTATACTCATGCTTCTCAATATAATTCCACTCTAAGTGCGGACATACTGAGCAAGCAAAATTGCATACAGCGTCTTCAACTCAAAACCTTTCACATGACCTATAAACAAGCACAATATGCCAGGTGTCTTTTAGGTGGTAAATACTTAATTCATATACCTCTACATGTTTACTAAAGAGTAGAAGTTATGTCTGTAAGAAAGGGCTGTGCATTATCAGAAGCTATTAAAAGATACATTATGTTGTTGTTTTGGTAAAGGCATTAAACTTCCTAAGATATTTTAACACTTGTTTTGTGATGCTTCTTCACACTCATTCATTTAGGGCACATTTTTACTTATTTATTTAATATACTGCAATAATTCATCGGGAGCCCAGCTTTCTAAAGGAGCGAGTCCTAGAGTTGCATTGTTCCACCACACTAATTTCTGAGTTCATTAGTCGATTTTATTTAAGTTTTTACAGAGGGGACCTCAGTTATCTCTGAAGTCATCTCCCCAGAAGTCTTTATAAAAACTGGCAAAATACTTAAGGAGCAAGACCAAATCTTTAGGAAAGAAAGGTCTATAGCACAGCTGTTAACAGCTCACACTACCTTTTCCCCAGGTAACAGCTAGCAGACACTAGAGGAAGACAGAATGCTGAGGGAGGAAAAACTCCTGGAGTTATAGGGATTGCTACAGCTTCTGAAATGCGGTGCAGGGGCATAGCCATAATAAACCAGATTTAACTAGTTTCAGTATTCAATGAACAACTTGGTTTTCCTTTCACAAAATAATATAAAAAATGGAAAGGATGTTAAGGTCTTACTGGTAATTTTCTCATGAAAGAAAATAAATACCCTTACCTCTCCACTAAAAAGTCTGTGAAAGAAGCCTCTCTTTGGTTTAGGAGACCTCTCTCTGTCGGGTGACACAGTACCATCAGTTTCATATGCATTGATATCTTCAAAGCATCCCGTTTCAATCATCTTTAAAACATACGAAATATAAATGAAATATCCATACAAGCCTTTCAAACATGTTCCATGTGTTATCTATTAATTCTGACTGGGTACTCCTAACAAACTTACAAATTCATCAGCAAACTACACCACTCGCAGAGCTCCATGAAGGAAGGCACATTAACTCTCCTTGTGCATTCAGTGAACTAAAAAAAAAGCAGTGAGAGCACTATCATGCAGGTAAGCACTCAGATGCTCCCTTGCTTTGGTAAGGCATTTCTTCTGCCCATCATGAAATAAGCACAAGTTTTTAGAACCAGAAATTGATTTTCCTTTCATCTATTCTGCTCATTTCAGAGCAGTCTAGCCTAACAAATATAGTATCTCTATACCCTGGACTGAACTTTGTTAATAAACTTGACATTGAGTAGGAGAAATGATTAATCTATGCAGAATATTAGTACCTGAATAGCATTAGGGGGACAAACTGCACTGTTGGGGAAAAAAGCAGATGATGTCTGACCACAGTAACTTAAACATCATTCTGGTGTTTTGGGCAACCACCTATCAAAACACAACTAACCTATAGTATAATTAGAAATAAGGCAATGAGATAGAGAAGGTAATACTTCATGGAAAAAAAAAAAAAAAGAAGCTATAATGAAGATAGGTCTCTGGAGAGAAGCCAGGGATTTCTGAAATAATCTGTGTTTGTCTACACAGAAAACAAAAGAATTAAAAACACAATTACTGGGTGCAGAAAGGGCAGCAGAAAGAGTAAATGCCAAAGGGTAAAACAGACATGGTCAGAAGGAGGAGAGTGGTTAATGACCACATGTAGTTGGCATTTTTCAGTGAGTGTCACTGATACACATCTATCATAATGGGAACGCAACCAAACAAGCATACCTTGTAGAGAGAGAGGGGGCATAAAGAAGAATAAGAAGAAATGCGGTCTGCTTTTGTTGTAAACCATGACATTAGGTAAATTATGGGAGGGGAGGAGGAATTCTGAACAGATGAGAGCAAAGATTTGAGTGAAAGCTCAATAACATGAATTAAAAGAAAAAATAAGCACAAATGCAAAATGAAATCTGCACAGTTACTCCTTGAAGAGAAGGAATTACCATCATCAGAATTCCACAACTGCTTTAAATTTTATCCCCCTATGTGGGGTTAGAGTTATTAAGCTGCAGTGCATTTCTTAATGACTGGATCATATTCTGAAGTTCAGAATCACAACATAGCACAGGAAATATTTATTTCTCCAACAGCCTAAGGTTCACTGCTTCTTAGTGAAGACTTTCTGTGTCAAATGACACCCTTCAAATCTCCTTCTCAATGAAATGCAAAAAAAAGCAAAAGGGTAACAAAAGGGAATGTACTTTTTCCTCTACCTTGTTCAGAAAGTGCAGATCTTTTGTGTTCAAGCTTTAAATGAAATCTAAAAAATTTTACCAAGACAAAAACTACACTACTAGAATTCAAGACAATACTAATTTCAAAATGTTATGAACATCTTCTAATAGGAGGAAGGCATTCATAACAACAACTATAATCATTCTAGTTGTAGTAACTAGAATTGTTATTGAGTGCTCTAAAATAATGAAGATTTGAATTTCCTAAATATAGACTGAACTGCATGCAGAGGTAGCAAAATTCTAGTATTCTATGCAGAATACTAGACTACTCATTCACTAGGCAGATGAAAAAGCTTTAAGAGAAAGTCTGACTCAACCAATGTTGAATTGTTTGCTTTGAAGCCTTAGAAAAGGTGAAATCTGCAGTATCACCTGGATACTATTGATATACAGGCATGATACACAAATAGCTTGCACTGCACCCATTTGCTTTTCCATACTTCGAATGGCATTCTATCCCTCTCCTATGCACAGCAATATTGAATAACATGTGACAGAAGAACAAGGAAAATGTGGTGATACTGTTGCTAAATACTGTTCTGTAGGCTGTATCTATGATGACAAGATGCCAGATGCTATTTATGCAAATTTACCATAGATCTCAATTTTTAGCAAGTTGTTTTATGTTTTGGGAAAAACTTTTTTCTGAAGCCTCTCAGCAAAGAAGTCTAAAGCAGAAACTTCTTGCATCTCAAAGAGAAAGTTAATACTATAATTATATCTCTTATTAAATCTTCTATATTGCTGTGTTAAAGAAAATAATCTTTTATGAAATATACAATACCTCATTTTGCCAAGGGATTGAGACACAACCCGTAACAAATTTGGAATAGAAGTCATCATCTGTAGTATCCAGGTTCACTCCTTTTACTGTTGAGAACTGCTCTATGTCCAGGACATCTTTACAATATACGGCACGTGGCTGCAGTACAATACAAGATTGCTTCATTAAGGTGTTGGTTCGGCCGTGTGTGTGTGTGTGTGTGTGTGATTTTGATTGTTTTCTTTCCTAGATGAGCAAATGGGAAGTAAAATGTCTGCAATTTTACATTTCACATTGTTGATCACCCCATTACACTATACTACAAAACAGACGTGTAAAAACTTGTCATAAGGCATCTGAGCAATTCCACTCATCCTGCAAGTAACAGAAAAGAAATAGCAAAACCAGAAACAGCACGCAAATTCTCTGGATTTCTTAATGGTTGTCATAATTCACTCATTTTCTGTCACCCTCCTTTCAACTCTAGAGTAATTTCTTCAAAGCTAATCTTCATTTGTTCAGCATCTAAGCCAGGGAAGTAGAGTTTTAAGGGCTAAGAAATCAGCTACGAAGTTCCCTAGAGCAATACCACTATTCCAAATTGTTCTGTGATCTCAGATGAAATGTCATAAAACAACTAGCCATCAATAGCTACAATGGCATTCTCCTGCCCATTTAACTAACTTTTTAAGTTTTCTTTGGAGTTCACGTAATTGCTGACACAGAATTATGACAGTTCTTGCCTTTTTAGATACTAATCAAATCTGTCTCACCTACTTACATCTGGCAAGAACGGAGGTTCTAACATGTTAGCTTCCAGCCTCTTGAAGTTAATATTCTTGAAAATAGGATGTTGCTTTACAATAGCAGCTCCATCTTCAGTGCAACCCAGTCGTTCCCCTGGATTTTTAGCAAGTAACTGCAAAGATACGGAAAAAAAGGCTGATCCAGCAATATAATCCCACAATAAATAAAAAAATAAAATCTATATGCAATGTCTTTCAATAAATTTGTCACTTGGCCTTTTATTAGATGAAACTTATCATGGTATCAAAATGAACTGGAAATCCAAACTACAACATTCTGGGAGCAAAAAGATTTTCAGTAGACAAAAGAATCCCTGAAAGCAGATCATTTGAAGATTATACCCAAAGTTATACGAAAATATTTTAATTGATGCCATGCTAAATAGATTTTACAGACTTGGTAGTAGACTTTACTTTCAGGAAATAAAGACTTACTTTTTTTTTCCCCAGCAGGCTTAAGTAATGCACATATTTCGCATAAACTACTAAAGAATACTTGTGAAGCTTTCTGTATAGATGTGTTTTTTCTTAAATTTAAGAACACGCAAAATAAAAAGAAGCCGTTGTCTTGAACAGACTCTTTTAGGCAAGGAAACCAGTATACTACTCTGTATCAAAGTTGAGCTTGCTTCTGTATTCTGCCTATAATTACACGCGGTCCGAGGAGTACTGAACCTTTTCATTCACGTCGTGAAAAATACGCGTATGCAACCTTCCTTCATCTTGAAAAAAATTCTGAATTCTCGAAGTTTGATAATTGAACAATCCATGGACAATTACAAACTTCCATCTGAACTAAAGAAAGATTTAAGAATCCAGCTTTGAAAAATTTTCAATAGAAGATGTTAAAGTAGTTCATCTCTTATAAAGGATTAGAAATTTAATTTTCAAACCTCTACGTCTCTTCACCCACCATCCTGCAGATGGATTTTGCCTCCTCTGAGAACTTGTCTGAATATGTTTCCTGGTCTTCCTTTACTCTCCGGTCAATCTCATCCCGTTTGACCCTTTCCTTATGCTTCCTGAATGGAGACTGTCCTTCAATCATTTCATAAATCAAGCACCCAAGACCCCACCAATCTGGGCTGAATGTGTACTTTTCGTTTTTGAGCACTTCTGGAGCTACAAAACAAAAACAAAGAAATACCCACGACAATTCAATTTACATTAACTAATTAAATATTGAAAAAACTCTCAAGCACTCTTTCGGCTTTGTGCAGGGATCTTTGTGTAACTCTTCTGCACTTTGAAGAAATTATAATTTCTACAGTGAAGACTCTCTTTATATCCAAGAGAAGCACTTCAGTTCTTTAACTCTTAAGATCAGTGTTGTTTACAAACTAAGAATGAATTTTTTCCAAAGCGTGGAAAGAGATGTGTTATCATAGTAATCTGTCTGCTTACCTATGACTCAGAAAAAAATTAGGTGCTTTCTTAAAAGTTCTACCTAAGGCTAGAATTTCCAGAGTTAAATTTTCGAGTTTATCAGTAGACTTATAATTGGCTACTAACATCTACCACCACATAACCTTTCTTCCCATAAAATGTCTAGTAACTAATCCAGACCAAATATAGTTCTTTGGACAAGTCATTCATATATTCACAGAAGCAAATTTTCTGGTAAAACATAATTAGCAAAGGATACTTTACATACCCATGTAACCAACAGTCCCCACCCGTCCTCGGACAGTTTCTCCTTCTGGAATCTGCACAGCTAATCCAAGATCTGAAATTCTGATATGTCCTATTTATGTTAAAATAAATTACACATAGTCAGCAAATAATGAAATATCGCCACTTTTAAAACAAAAAAATTCTGTAGCATACCTCATCAAAAAAGCCACCCCAAAACATCAAAACATTCATATATATTCATGCTAAGGTTATTTAGCTTATCTAGAAAGGAGTGATTTATTATTCAACCCTCCCTTAAATAGGTAATGGAAGAGAGGCACATATCTAATTGATTTCCTGAAGGTCGTATAAAAAAATTGTTGTTAAGTTCTCTAATTCCTAGCTTTGGCATAGGCTGCTACTCTAGGACAAACAGAAATGATGACCGCTCGTTTCAAATTCTGTATGTACGCATCAGACATTTGAATTCTTCAGTTCTGCGTTCCCTCCACAAACACTTAGCTTTCTGACTTCCTAACAAAACATCAGAATTTACTCCATTTATTCCAAAAACTGTAGCCTGTACTGAGACATCAGGTTTTCCTCTAACAAAGTACCCTTATAATGCTAAGCATAAGTACACTGGAATTGCTATCTCCACTCCCATCCCAAAAGAAAAGTAGGCTAGCCATAACCTACTTCGAATTATTTATATTTTAGCATGTTAGTTCAATATCAGGACCTCCCCATCTCACGAATCAGTCTAACGTAGATAACTTCAGCTTCTATTTCATTTTATAAGCCAATTTCTCAAGCTGACTACCTTTCCTATTACACATGGCATTTACACTATTAATGTAGAATTAGTCTAGAGGAAGACTATGATTTGTCACAAACAACACCGCTCAGATGGGGAAACAGCCTAAGAAGGGCAATAGGAATAAGTTCATCCCACGCTCCCTTACGTTCCCATGGACAGATATAGGTTCTTTGCTGGACAGACTCAACAGCAAATGATTCAAGACAATGCAAGTCAAGAATTGTATTGACATGTTTCTCATTTAAAAATATATAATGTACTTTCTTAATAAAAATATAAAAGGCTAGACAGAAGAAAGGACTATTTCATTTTCTTAATGTCCTTTGTGCATATATTCTCTGTCATTCAAAAAGCTCTAAAGCATCAATGTTAGTTAAAAGCATATTAATTTCTTATTTACATGTGATAGATAATCAAGGGGTGGGGAGAAAGAGTGGAGGAATTCATGTGCCACTCATACTGGTTGGAAATAACTAAATGCTCTTGAGCAGCAAATGCTATTTTAAATACACTCAGATGCTCTTCTGTTCCCTGACATCTGATGAACCCCTTTTCAAGTGCAGGATCTGAGCTCCTGAAGCGATTTTCTAATTAGTCTCCTCTGCTCTCTGGAACAAGATCAGAATATCCCTGGCAGAGAGAAAGCATTCTAGTGCAGTCCTTCAAGGCCACATTTTTCCTCAAAGAAGCCTTCAGCTTTTGCAAGACATTGCTGGAGAGAAAAATTAAAGAATGCATTTGATGTCTAGCAAAACTTTAGCTCTTGGAAAGTGACTTCTTTAGTCAAAAGCATCACCTTTTTAGAAATTTCAGTCAGAACATGCTGACTTTAAAAAAAAAATAATAAATTGTACTAATGACTTCAAAAACAGTTTTTCCATAACAAAAATACTCAGCAATTACAAGAACAAACTGGTAATATTCATCCACAGCTTAGAAGAAGGTAATTGCTGCACATGTTCTACAGTGAATGCAAAAGATTGTGACAAATTTTATACAAAGCCATTAAAGAAAATTAATTTGGCTTTTGAAAAACAAAAACCTACAAACATTTCTTTATATTGTTTGTATTTCCTTGATTCCTTCCAGCCACGTATGCATCAGGGACCATCAGACCTGTTTTAGTTGAAGTGTTAAAGCAGAGATGCTTCAGATTTCTTTTCTTCTTTATTGCTTAATTATAGTTTACTAAGTAAAATTCTGGCCCCACATCTAACAAAGCATGTTTCCATAATCAAAGAAAAGACAGAAAGAGAAAAAAAATCCATTAAAAAGTTTTAGCCATCTTAAATCAAGGAATGGGGGAGAAGGAGGAGCAAAAGACAAAAAGTAGCCATTTTAAGGTGGGGAACTGACCCCCCCCAAACATCATCATCATTGTCCCCTAAAACCCCAGTATTTCCCCCTACTTTCTAAAAGGCAAAGGCAGTTTTTTCTTTACTAATTAAAGTTAACATTTGTCAGTCAGGTGCCCTTTTATTGTGAAGAAGTCCCTTTGATTTCTGGCACAGTATTAATTAGATTTGTAATGCCTACTTTCAAAATTAATTTTAATATTTACTTACCACAGTCATCAAGGAGTATATTCTCAGGCTTCAAGTCTCTACAAATTAAACAGAATAGAAATGTGAATTATACAAAGGCAAAATTATTAGCCATCTTCAAGTGCAAGTGAGGCAACATAAGATTCCTTGGTTCTGGTTAAAGCGATTTTTCGAGTTTCCACCTATACACAAAAAAAGTTGTGAAGTTGAGGACCTATACTACAATTAATTTAATCATAGAACTCTTGAGATCCATTTTTCCCAACTCTCTAAGACATTTTTATTAACAACAGGAATTAATATTTCACAGATGAGAAGTTTTCTCTACACTAAAATCCTGATATAAAAAATTACCAACTTACACCTGAATTTGTGCTCATAAGTGAAAGATATTTCTCCGGAGAGTATCAGCCATACAAGTGCACAATGCTAAAACACATCAGTGCTTGCTGCAGTTTGACGCTGATTCCTTGCTATATTCCATCCCAGGGTATCAAATTATCAACAGAGAGTAATACCCCCAAAACTAATACCCTGCTTACTGTAAGGGGGTTGGACTAGATGACCTTTAAAGGTCCCTTCCAACCCAACACATTCTATGATTCTGTGAAAACTAAGTATAGGCTTAATATCATCCATTCAAACTCCATTTCATTAATTTGGATATGCAGCTTCTAAAGGTTACTAACACTTGTATCTAGTTAGGATTCTTTGCAAACAACTTTCTAAGAGTCTCTACTACTTTCCCGTAACATCAAAGTTTTACGTGAAACATTTTTTAGCTATTAAATGCTAGCAAGACTCAGGAAAATAGCAGGAAGGACAATTAATTCAGTGTTGCAATTCTGAAATTTATAGGCATCTTCTTGTACATTTTTACTTTAAGAACAAAAGAAGAAACTCAATGGGATATTTGCATTTCCTCCCTCAAGCTGAATCAGAAGCTGTTCAGAGGTTACTACTAGGATTTATCCTCTAGCAGATCCTACTGAGAACATAAATATTTTTTATATATTATTTATATGCACAGAATACATATTAAAAACATATAATATATATAATTGTGATATGCATCAGCAAGTATGTGGATAGCAATACAGTCTCTTAGATTTATTCCACCAGAGATATTGTAAGGCCAGAAATAGAAAAGCAAAAAATCAGTACTTGGCGAAAGATTCAGTTATTAATGGAATAGATTATTCAAAAAAATATGTACATATATGGATACATGTACAGTTGTGAGAAACAGTTATTCATACACAAGCAGAAAAAACTGAATAATGTAAAATAGGCAATTTTAGGAAGAATGACTCCAGAATTTACATTCAAAATGAGAGAAATATAAACACACATTTGTTCATCAAGAAATCTGTATGCTTTTTTTTTTTTCCCAAATATTGATAAATTGATGCTCTGAAGTACATATATTCAGGCTAAAGTTTCATTATTTCATGAGATTAACTGTAGAAAGAAGTTCACAAGACACTTTCCTCCTAATACTTTTAGGTCTAGTCAGTCCCCATAATGTTAATCATTTGATATTAGATATGAGATTACAATACCAGAGACATCAGGAGAGATCAGAGTAAAAACAAACAAAAAACAAAAAGCCCCACACCAGTACCAAAAAAGATAAAGAAAATTCAGCTCAAACTTTAGGTAGAAACTCATCTGCTTTAAAGCACATAATATATGCTCAGATTAACTCAAGTGAACACATTTAAAAAGCTCCATCTCCAAGAAGGCTGATTAAAGCCTAACCTAAAACTTAATACTTTCTAGCAACTCCTGCTGCTTAATAGAAGCTAATGCTGTTCTGATACGATATTGGTTGGTCAATAGTACAACTTGTTTCTAGCCAAAATTCCAGCTCGTTAATGCTATTAGTTTCTAGGCCTAGCAGTTTGCAAAGAATTCAGCTTTTGGATGCATTCAGCTATAAATTCTGTCTCTGAGGTGCTAGCTTTGGGGTATCAGCCTTCTTTCTCTTCCCTTCCTCCACCATGACAGAGGCCAAAGTCCCATTTTCTATTAGAATACACAGATGTTAGTCCTGCGCTGGGTAACAGGCCGCTGCTCAGCTAACAGGCTCAGAGCGAGAGCTAGCCATGCAATTCTAGCAACAGAGGCAGCACGTTTCCCTTAAGAAGCAGAGAAAGGTTGGAGGATTCCACAGCACACAAAACTAAGAGGTTCATTAAAAAGACTCAGAAATTATACAGATTTTAAATTGGACTAAACAAGCACTGGTCTATTTTTGCTATATCTTACACCAGCCTTCCTACATGGAAAATTTCTGCATAAAAATCCTTTAGGGGATTTCAATGTAAAGAAGTCTACCCTGAGCATAGGCGTGAGGCAGGCAAGGAGCTACTTGGTTTATCCACATCCAAAAACTTCAGCAGGTTTTTGAGCCTTCCAGGCACATTCAGTGTGCTGTGGGCACCTACATGAGTTTGTGAGGAAAATGTGAGGAAAATCCAAGCAGCTTATCTGATAAGAAACAACTACTATCCTTAAGGAGTCAGGAAAGACCCAGCAATTAAGTCTCTTCTGGAAAGCAGGCACTTGTTCCCCACTCCACTAAAAGTATTAGCAGACTTTTTTATGTAGCCGATGGATGAATAGCTCCACTACTGCCTGCTCCTGTCTGTTTGCTTATTTTTCTAATGTCAGCAACATATGGCAAGTTAGAGAGAGTTTCACAAGCTGCCATTGAACAAACAAACTGGCTCAATTGCTGTCACCGGGCAGCACGGGGCCCTCCTTCCAGCTCTCCACCTGTTCTTTTAAGTCAGTGGGAACCCCACTAACAAAATTGTTACTGACTCCAGGCTCCTACAGACAGCACTAACGCCACTGCTTGAGATTCAGTAATAACTGGTATAAAGTCACATGAAACACACAATTAAAAAAAAAAATCACGTTAATGGAAAGTTAGGCCTAAGTTTTCCACTTTATGAGGCATTTTTCTACTGATGGCAACACATCCCAAATATAATAAATTTATAATAAATTTTAACATGACCAACTTACATTAAAACTGCCATTCTAGAAGTGAACAAACTGACAAGAAGAACTGATTTTACTCCTATCTGCTGACACCCGTCTGCACTGAGGATTTCTATTTTCAGACGTTCTGAATTTCCCTTCTTCCACTGCCTCTACAGTACATTTTACTGTGAATATACAGAGGGATAGCCACAAAAACACATTCTCAAGAAAATATTTTACAACATTATGTTACAGAATTACAGTCTGCTTTAACAGTTAAAGCTATTTGTCTAAAAAGAGAGTTTTACACTCCTTTAAAGCTGGAAAACAAATAGATCTTGAGATATGGCAAAAAGAAAAAGAACTAGCTCCAATTTCAGAAATTCAGTGGTCCTACCAGTATTAAATGCTTTCAAAATGACAGCAAAATAATAAAAACATTCCTTCTATATTTTCCTGCGCTGGAGAGTGAAAAATACGAGTTAGCATAATTTGGAAAAATTGAATCAATGAAAATGTGCTTCATTATGTTGTACCCCCCCCAATAACATTAAGACTGGAGGTTGCCAGCACAACTTCTTTGGTGAGAATAAACTAATTATGGGAAATTTTCCCAAGCTTTCTGTTTCACTGATCATATATTATCACTGACAGCTGCTTAAATGACTTTCCATTAAAAATGCCCGATATACAATTTTGATCGTGTAACATATCACTGTAATTAGTGACATTCTGAGAACTTCCATGACCACCTGTTTTGGCTTCTTGACTTTAAAACTGTAAAATTTACAACTACGCTCCTAAATGCATGACACAAAAAGAAACACATATAGAAAAAAACTAATCAAGACCATCAGGAAAAAAACTATTAGCAAAAGAGAAGAATCAAGACTTTCTTCTACAAAAAGTTTGTCATTTGATGTTAAAAAACACAGGGATGAAAGTGATTCTACAGAGAGTGTAAAATTTTCCAAGCGTTTTCTAGTTTTAGTACTCAAGCACAGTTGAACTGACATGGTATAATTAGAGTCTCTTTTTGTCTGTTTACATACTGGGCAGGAACTACTTTAGTATGCCCTATAGTGAATTGTTTAAGTAACGCCTTCAGGTATTATGATTAAATTTAAGCCCTTCTTTTTCCTCCGAGCATACAAATTATTCAGTTACTAACACATAGACAGGTAACTGTCTCTTGGTCCTTCATTGTGTTATGAACAGAGGACTAAAAATAATTCCCATTCATTTAATTGATGCAATTTTACTCAGCGTTGGTTGGAAAGCTACTTTTTTTTCCTTGCTCATAATTTTAAGGCCACGCAAATGCCTAATAATTGGAAACTGATCATGTAATAACATAAAACAGCACAGATATATAGACAGCAAGACCACTCCAGAAGAAACCACAACCACTGCAAAATCTGGAATTACAGACAGAGAACACTAGGATTTGATATTATGTGTTTGAAGGTCGTCTTGTAGGCAAATAGCTAACAAGTTCAGCTTAAACACAAGGGCTGTGGGGTTTTTTGTTGGTTTTGTTTGGGTTTTGTTGTTGTTGTTTTGTATTTTAAACAATTAGTTTTGTTTTCCTGGGCAATATGAAATGACTGACTTGTAGCTGATCCATATGAGGAAAATGATGAGCAAAACCATTCATCCTTGCTTCCCTCCCACACACATGCCAAAACACACTGAGTAACATTGCAAGATTGGCCAAATTCTTTAGGGAACCACATACAACCACCAGCATAAGCCTGATTTATTCTGTGGTTCTGCCACTTTCTGCTGTGTGTATGTTAGTTTTCCATATCAGGAAGGGAAAAGAGTAAGACTTATTATTATTATGTTAAAGTTATGCAAGATTGTACTTTAAATCTTCCTTGAAAACAAGTGGTACTTGGTGTTACACACCAGAAATAAGAAGGAAGAGTTCTTGGTCCACCACCAAGTTCATTTTGCTTGTTCTGTAACATTAATGCGTGCCAGGAGTTAAATGATGTATGTACAGAAACTGCAAAGAGCATAAGGTCATACAATATCAATTACAATGCACAAGGCTTCCGACAGTTTCATTAATACAAAAGCAATAAAGAGTTTATTGGAGGAACCTGAAATAAAAACAGAATACAATCCCTAGAACAGTTCCTAAAATAACTTTTACTGTGAAGTTGAAGTCTAAACTTGTTTTAGTAGAAAACAATTAATACATTCAATGCTGAACAGACATGGAAAATTCAAGGTACAAGTGACTGTAGATGACACTCACCTGTAAACAATTCTCTCCTTCTGCAAATCCTCCAGACCACAGCACAGTTCTGCAGCATAGAAAATAGCTCTTTCTTCATCAAAGCCAGGATTTCCCATGTTATATATGTGAAACTTCAAATCCCCTCCATTCATTATGGTTAATACTAAACACAGGGCATCTTTCGTCTCATATGTATAGGATAAACTAACCTAAAAATGGGGCAGGGGGAGAAGACGACCATTATTCATTCATAAACCCCAACACAATTCACAGGTCTTTTTCCCCTACCCCCCAATACAAGCAACATATGAATCTTTTTTTAAAACAAAAAAATAACAAAACAGCCAAGTAGAGAATCGCTCCTGTCCGGTACTTGAAGACAGAAAGAAATTCAGACTAATTTGCAGGTACACATAAACCCTACATCACTATACAAAAGTTTAGTGACATATCTGTTTAGATACCATAGAGCTACAGCCAGACAATAGATTTATTGATGATGCCCCTCAGCTGCACGTTATCTATATTAATCTTTGTAATGACAGTGTGTACATATACCTTATTTTATTAATACCTCAGGAATTATGCATTGTCAAACCAACTTCCCGAACTTCTACAAGACTCAAAGCTGCCCTACATTAAAGAAACCTAAAAAGTTATTTAAGATCAGACATCTAGTTTCTATTCCTCCCTCTGCCTCCCCAAATAACTGCATATTTCCCTGGCGTAGAACTTGTCAACAGTAAAGACTTAGTATAGCTCTTCATAGTCTTTCTTCTCACTGTATTTGGAATGAGGTACTGATAGGGAAGGAAGAACACCTTTTTTTTTTCCTTCAGGTTTTATGTAAATGTTTTTAAAGTGCATTTTTAGTTTTACAGTAGTCTTGTGAATTTAAAGAAAAACAGTATTATATACTGCAAAATTTGACATATGCTGTTTAAGTTACAAACTTAATTTGAATAGAAGAAGCCATGCTATGCTGATGATCATCTGGCAGGATCTTCAAAATTACCTACAAATATTAACTAGCTTGTACTGAAAGCAATGGGATTTAAACATACTTATCTAACATAAACTACGTATAAACTAGGTAAAAATCAGTAGGATTTTTTGACTCAATAAATGTATTTTTAAATGCAGTACATGTACATTGAGGCCGTAACTCAGTAATAAGTCCAAACTCTTCCTTCAGAAGCATAAATCCAACACTAAATAATAAAACAAAATAAATACACAAATCAGTACTTAGGGCAAGAGTGGCGGTTTTAAACTGACCTGCCAAGCTATTAATGACTTCACTTGTGACACAGGCACGACAAATTATCTGCCCGCTTCCAACCCCGTAATACTGCAGAACCTAGATCTAGATCTTCTCTGTCGCATCAAAATAACATTGGACAGCAAGAGAAAAATAACTTATGCTAAATCCTATAAAATAATTTCAAATTCAACTTTGATCAATTTTTAATTTATAATATTTGCATATCTTGAAAAAATATTATTCAAAAATGGAAGGTTTACTTTTATCTCACATATCTCTAACTAATTTCTGGATCAATTCAGCTAATTTCTGTATTCAATTTCAATCAATTCAAAGCCCCAAGCCTTGTGAGAAAATAACATTAGCATATTTATACAAAAACGTTATTTATAATAATTTAAAATACATTAATGTATCTGGACAGTAGGGTCTTAATTTTTGTTTTAGCTGGCAGTACTCGACAGGGGCTTTTTAAATAAAGCTTATCAGAAAATACATACATACATACATATTTTATACATCCATATATATATATTTGTTTATATATAACTTCCACTACCCTCTAACACAGGTACTTTAAAATCCTCACTGAACAGCAATACAAAATTTATCAGTAAATGGATTTAAAACCAAAACAAAATGCATTTAAAATTAAAATTTAAAATTACAACAATTCAATGAAAAAAGATAAACATTACCTGGGGAAAGGTTTACCTGGTATATCGTTCTATCATTCTACCATATGATTTGATCATTCTAAGTTATTTCACTGCTTAGTAATTAGTGCTACTAACGGACTATAATTTATGTGGTAGTATCAGGCTGAAGTACTAAGACTTTCATTCTGTGGAATTTCTATCAAAAAATTGTGTTAATTGTTTCACATCCAAGATATCTCTTTAAGCCTTAATATACAGCAAAGCAAGATAACTAACCTAAATCGATACACTAGTCAAATTTCATGTTTAGCTTGAAATGTATAAGCAATATAGTAATGAATGCTATGAAGACTCTATATAAAAGATACAAAAAGATATAAAAACTCTATTATTAAAAGTCACAGAAATGAAGGATATGCAACTTCTAATGGCAATTAAATGGCAGACTCTCATGAAGTCACCCATTTATGAATAAACTCCGAAAATGAAATTAGAAATCAGCATTAATTATAAGAAAACACATGTATGGGAGGGAAGAAAGGGGTAAGAGAAGAAAACAGAGAGCAATGCATTGGAAGAGAAGACAGAGAAAAGAAACAGAACGAGAAAATAGGATGGAATAAAGTATATGGAATATCCTCTTTATCTTTATTAAACATAGGCAAACATACTCAGGCTGCAGCAGAAATAGAATTTAAGTGATTATTCAAGTCTGAGTACTACAGAATAATCTAGTCACCTTTCAACAGAGGACAAAGATTCAGTGGCATCAGCATGCTGAAAAACAACCTACTGTTTTGGTTGTAAGTGAGAAATAAAGCCAGCAGACTAAAACCAGTTCAATACTGGATAAAAAAAGCCCTCTGCACAGAACTACTCACAATCACACACAAAACACACATATTATTATACCAAAAATTTATCTCAGCAGTCATGCATTCTCTAAATCAATTGAAAAATGTCTAGTGCCCACAAGCTCCTGGAAGAGACTGAAATGAAGCAAACAAAGCAACACAAACTTCAGAGAAGAGATCAGAAGTAGATACTTACTACAAACCTACTGTTCACTTTTTCTAGAATTCTTTTTTCATTTAGAGCCATTGATTCTCCTTTTCTCTTCTTTATTCTCTTTTTTTCTAGCTTTTTACAAGCATACATTTTTCCTGTTGCCCGTACTTGACAGGCACACACCTAAAAAACAAGGGAGGTGTGTCAGAGATGCCAGGGTATTTTTAGGAATTTTTTTAAAGATGATAAAATTTTATTTTCTTTTTTTCACTCTGGAATGCTCTCAGAAAATGAAGGTCTGTAAGCTTCAATACAGAGCTTTCACCTATGAAACAACTTTGAAGGGTCACAAAAGCTGTAACAGAAGTAGAAAAAGTGATTACACAGGAGCAAACCTATTTTTGTTGGGGTTGAATAGTTCAGTAAAACTGTGGATCTTGTGTTGGTGAGAAACCTGACTGTGGTAACAGTGTATGTCTAGGCAAGCAGGACAGAGGACAAACATCCATGCCATAATCACCCAGGAGAAAGATAATGGTAATTTAGTAATCCACTTCCCCTTCAATATAAGGCTCTGGTTAAAGAATGTAGGTGGAAAGAAACCCCAATGAATTATAAACAGAATGAATACAATCTATAGATTTTCCTGTCAGGTTCATGAATATTCTACATAATAATTAAGTAGAAACTACATTCTCATTGCCAAATGAAATTTATAAACAGAAGCAACTGTTCTTAATAAGTGGAAGTTTTCTCCAACTTCGTGCATGACCTACAATACTGAAACTATCACGTTAAAAGAAAACAGTTTGGATTGACGACAGTCTGCCAGGTGATGTGTCAAATGTAGATTGTTAAGAGTCAAGAGTTAAAAAGCTGCTCCTTGCTCCTCCTCTGTATTAACCTTTTTTTTTTTTGCCTTAAGGATTGCCTCACAGGAAGATACTTCTGTACTCACCTCTCCAAATCCACCTTTGCCTAGTACTCGGTAATGCCTAAATGTGTGTTTGGTTACTGGTTGCCTGATTAACAAAAAGAAACAATTACTGCAACAGGAATGACAAGAGTTAGTAATCCCCTCCCCACCCTGAGGTCTGTCTTTATTTTCTCCTTCCTGTTCTATGACATCTGACTGAACAACAGCTGCCTTAACCTCATGAAGACAGCATTATAATAAGCTGAATTTCAAATGAAAGGAGTGCTCTGATTAGAAACATTGGCTCCCTCATGTGGTCATCAGACATTCACAATAGCAGGAAGAAAAGCTAATCAATTAGGCCCTGTGCTGTTTACGGTCAATTTATCACCTCCAGTTGTCCCCCTTAGTTGCCAGATGTTGACATATAGCAGGCTGCGTTTCAATGAGATCATGCTTACAATGCATTTAAAAGGTACACGATTTCTCATCTTGCTTTGCTGTTTCACTTTTTCAAAAAAGAAAGAGTTGTGGTATGCAACAGCAGTTCACCAGCCGAATTGTTAAGGTATTGATGTAGTGGAAGAGGAAGAGATAACAAGAGGCGGTAAAGGTGTCAGCCATTCTATGCTAAAACACTCCTAATCACATATCAGACCAGGGCTACTTCATGGTGGTAGGTTTGGTTGTGTTTTTTTTTCTTTTAAAAGAGCATTCATTGTTAATGCAGTTTTGTTCTCAGGACAAAAAATGGAGGTTCATTTGGTAAAGAATTTTATTTAACTGTTTGAGTAACTTCCCTAGTTCTCTTTCTGGCTTTTGTTACTAATTTGGTCAAATAAAGGCACTGGATAATTGGAATTTACCATTAAATTAATGCTCAAGCCCTTAATGTTTGAATATGTGATCACGATACCCAGCAGTGCTGAATTAGAATCAGTTTGTACCAATTTCAGCCTTCTGAAAAAGTTTGGTGACTTGGTTAGTACTGATTTAAAAGCCCAAACTACATTCTGATATATACAAATCTTGCAGTCTTGTAATTACTACATCTGTGTCTGATCCACCCTAAAAAACTGATTAGTTACCCATAACCAGTGGGTTATAAAACTAGATTAATCTGCTTATTAACCACTAATTAGACCAAGTCTGAAACTAAAGGACGATAGCATTTCCAAGAGAGATTGTTATCCCACTGCACACTTGACAGACAAACATATATCCATATGATATATGAAATTTGCATTTACCTAATACAAATTTACCACTTAAAGACTCCCGGACAGGGATGTTCTCTCGCTGTCCCATCAACATCATCCTTTGCATCTTTTCTTTCAGATTATAATTCTTAGACAAGCAGCTTCATTCATTAGGGCTTTACAGCATTTCTAGCATAAGAAGCAGAACTGGCCACAAAGTAAAGCAAAATTATAATGCAAACATTATAAATAAACTTACTTTTCCAACCATTTCCACTGTAAAAAACGGGAAAAATACACACTTTCTTGGTAAGCTTCAAAAGGTCTTCTGCTTAGGTATTCATGGACAATTCTAGCAACAGGAAAATAAAATCAATCTTATACTGGAAAAACTGACAAAGGAGGAGGTGCTATCAATATTTAAAATACAATTAAACATATTAATGAAGCTGTAGGCAGAAAAACATTGTCATTGCACTCTACAATGGTTTTAACCTGGACATCTCACAAAGTGAATGCCTTTCAATGCCTCAAGCTCCTGTCAAGACACCAGTGAATGCCAAACTACTGTTACTTATTGTAACAAGAAAGTTTGACCTCGGCACTCTCATTAGGTGTCTTCAAGGCCACCTAAACATCAGCCTCTCAGCAGCTATGCAATGCATGTGTCACCCCACAAATATGACCTCTGAAAGATATTTACAGGAAAATATCTACAAGTTTTCATACATTCTTTGGAGACTGGTAAGTAAAATTTTATTCTAGGATTTGAAATTGAAATACCAAATGCCATATCCAACCTGAACACCAGGTACCGTATCATTCCCCTTATACTAAACAAACCAAGGTTGGGGTGCAGGGAAGGAAAATAACTCATTCAAACTGTATTAAGACATTAATTGGACAGAGGAAAGGAGATGACCTACATGGCAGATCCTCCATTTGAGACATGTTTTACTAGGTGTTCTCACACATCCCTTTCAATCTTATAATCTCAGGTTGTTATAAAGTATGCTTATTTTTGTTGCCAGGGAGATGACCCAAGCAGTGACAAAACGTGTTGTAATCCTTCAGACATGATCAAGCATGCCTTGAAGAACCAGTAATATTAGAAACATAAGGGCTTTAGAAAGACATGCAACACTGGTAAACACGAACCATCCCTCCAAGACAAGCCTTCTCTGCTGCTGCTGTGTGAAATATCCCTTCATGACTTCAGAACAAAACCAACTTGTATTTGCGTTTGTGTGAACTATCACAATCGATCCTCTAACCAGCTATCTCAATGGAACATTAACTGTTGGCCTCAGTTCAACCCGTTATCAAGAACTATAAATTGTGTAACATTGTTCAGAATCCTTTCAAGCTCCAATTTATAACTTTGTATTTTTCTAAGTACCTTCATCATGGAAGAGGAGTCACTCAAAAGGTAAGAACATAATAAAGAAAAATACCATTCCAACTTAAACAATTTTGTGCACAAATAGCATTGAAGAAAAAGCTCTGCAAAAGTCAAACATCTACATCACATCTGAAGGAAACCTAATCCTTTAATAAATCTGTTCCAAACTTCTTACCTACACTCATGTTTCAGAGACCAAATGCTCCTGAGTGTAATAACTTAATTTTTCATTTCTCTCAGAAACACATGAATTTCTCTTGTGGTACTCAAATTTAGCACTATTCATTTTTAGCTTACCTAGTACAGTCCATAAAAAGATCCTTAGAAGGGTTCTTTTCCAGTCTTGCTTTACATTCATTTACTGTTTCCTGAGGTATTTCTGGTAAGTGTGCTGCAGACTTGACATAATTAAAAAAAAAAGGGGGGGGGCAACAATGAAAGAAATCTTGTAAATCAATAGAATGAGTAAAAGTTCTGTATTAAAAGTAAAATGATATCTGCTAATACAGAAAAGGGAAGAAATGGTTTGGCTTAAGAGAAAACCAAGAAAGTCACGTTCAGGCAAAATTTTTATTTGTTCCCTGTTACAGAAAAATGCATTGAGAGCAATTGCAGTTATTTACTATTTCAGTATCTGGGGAAATAAACTTGGCACTAAGTCAAATTTCTTTTTCTTTCCATAAGCCTACCACCACAAAACCAAGTTATCTATTTGGTTTGGCAGGATGGGAGAAAGGTGAAACAAACACACACAATTTGGGAAACCACTTCAAACCAGCCCAAAGAAATATCTTTTTTTTTATTTTTGCAAAAACCGTATGTGGCTTATGGTAGTTCCAAAGAAATTATCAGAACAGATGTGGCAAATTTGGAGGCTATCTGCTTTTAAGGCATCTGCAAGACCTTCTATTTGGAGTAAAGTCTTCTCAAGATGACAAAAGTAAGAGAAGAACACAGAGCATCTATTTATTGAAAGGAAACATCTAATTATATATCCACAGAAAAGCTTCTATCAGATACCAAAGAACAGACTCTTACAAATAAATCAGTGGGATCTAATATATGCCAAAGATCAGCTATTCCTCATTCTCATGTCTTCAGACTAGGAAACTCTTGAGTTAATTTGTTAACAAGTATTCTTTAGATGCTAAATGAGTTTGTTTAAAAATACGTCTTTACTCGAGACCAGTATTTTAATTAGAAGACATAGGAGAATAAATCGTAATGGTAGTAGTCATAAAAGCAGAGATTAGTCAAGGTGTCTGCTCGAGTTGATAAAAGTTTCACAATCTTAGGCTGCAGTATACCTTTCAGAAAGACAAAAATGGGACTAATGAAGTTTGAAAGTCAATTTACTAAAAACAATACAACGACTTAGATCTCTATTTATCTGACATTCACAAAACACTTGAGACAACATCTTGCAATATAATATATTTACCCCATTAGTGAAGTATGTCTCTAAAACTTTCAGGCCACAGTCTATACGCTTTTCGTCTGAAGATACCTCATATTCTGCCTATGGAAATGAAATTGAAAATTAAATTATGTTCATAACTATTTGGCATTACAGTCTTTTACATGATGCTAGGTAAATTTTATCATGAATACCACAATGCTCCTAATACAAAAGGAACTGAAATATGCATTAAGAACAGTCTTAAGAAAAAAAGCATGTGGAATTTAACTTTTGGAAATCTGTTTTAGGGATAAACAGCTGGCAGCTTAATAAAGCTCCAGAGGTAGATACTTACGGAAAAAAACCAAACAAATCATCAAACTAGTATTGAAAAACTCCAAGGACTACTTACTATTAATAATTTTAAGCAATAATCTGGAAGCAGACATCAGAAGTTACAACATTTAAAAATAACACAGAATCTGGTGAAAGATGAATCAGAAAAGAGCAATCTCAAACAGCAACACGTATTAGCTTCGTAAGCTAGGCCAACTGAATCAAAGCTTATTTCATATCTCAGAATGTAAATGCATGCACCTAGGAGCAAAGAATATATGACAGACCTCCAGAATGGAGGACTGTATCATACAAAACAACAGCTTGGCATATTGGTGGGACAACAATCATAAGGAACCTCATAGGAATTTTCAAGTGATTGATCTAATGAAAAGATAAGTTATATACCTTTAATAAAGAAAACTAGAATACTGAAAAATTACAGTTCAAGAACCAAACACACACACAATACTGGAAAGAACAGAATCCCTGAATTCCAGTTCTGCAATCAGTTGCGGCTAACCCACACTGAGTCACTACTAAGTCATCAGCATCTTTTTAGATTAAACATTATGGTATCAACCACTTCAGCACAGTACTCAAATCCATAAACAATTGCAAGCCGTTGTTTTTGCTACTTTAATTCCACAACAATCAGTCTAATGGTAAGGAATTCTGCAACTACCAAACAACCTGAGCAGGTTAGAAAAGTTAATCAACCACAGCAGTGCACATACCACCTTTAACATTTTCAATGATGCTGAAGTAGTCACTAATTTAATACAGACAGTTAGACATACTGTTTTAAGCAGCTACTGTAATTTAAAAGGAAGTTTAAGAGACAGCCTTGTCAACTAATTTCTGTTACTCACGGTGCTTAAGAGGGAAGTTTGAGCTGTCACCCATTCTTTTTCATACTTGAGTAACCTTGTCCCCAGCTAGTGAAATGAGTCACTAGATGATTGGATAACTGTAATTCCTCACTTTAATTTCTGTCATTTTTATTCAATTATTTCACAATTCTTCTTTCTGTAAAGCCAAGGTGACTTCAGACTTTAAGGTCACACCTCCTCAAGAGTTAAAGCTTACCAGTCTGAGTACTCAGTGGAGGTAGACAATATAGCATTGTACTACCTTAATTTTGCCGTTTTGGCCTCCTGAAATAATTATGCTTCTGAAATCACATTGCTCCATATAAGAGAGTCAGAAAACTCTCTTAATTAAGATTCAAGGCTCCTAAGACTATGGCGTTTTATGCCAGAAATTTTATTTTCAGAAAGATTAACTCTGCAATTTATTTAAAATTTTAAAAAGAATAAAAATTACAAATTGGTAAAACCCAAGGTAAAAACCCCACAACCATAGCCTTTTCCTTCACATTACTGCCTTACACACAAAACCAACAAAAAAAATCACCTCAACCCCACTCCCACCCCCAAAAAAGCTTGAACAAGCTTGCTGAAGTCAAGTCCAGAAAACGGAATCATGCCCAAGATTTTTTTCTCCTTTGTGCTGCCAAAGATTCTGCTACTCCTTACCTAAACTTTTAAGGATTAAAAATGTGTACAGAAGTTGTAACCACTAAGGGTACACCCACAGTGGTCAGTGGTCTCCCCATTGTGCGATGCTCACTAAAAGCTCTGGTTTACATTCACTTCAGGATGTTTAGTTCCACTGTTGTGGATTTCCATTCAACCCGTTCTATGTTTCCAGCTATCAAAATGGTGTCTGGAATTTGGTGCTAGAACCTAAGAGTCACAAACGTACGGTGAAATACACCTGGAGAGTAAGCCTAATTGCACAAAGATTCATTAACAAATATAAGGCAGTTCTACTTATTTGACACTAATGTTCCTTTTTAGCTGACTGAGCGCCTCAGTTTATACTCCCGTAGGGGAAAGGAAGATACAGTGAAGTGGGGGGCACAGCAACAATCCCAGGTACTTCCTTATACCTTGCACCTTTCAGAGCCATCTTGCATTCCAAGACTGTATTTTGGGACACATGGAAGCAGCAGCACTACCCTACTCATATCTTCTTTGGTCATTTATTCCATGAATATAAGAACAAATACGTGTGGGATGAGGAAAACTGTTCTTTTGGCAGCAATCTCAGTTTAAAAGTATATCTTACTGCACTTGGATCAACTATGAGGGACGAAGAATAAAAAGCTCTGAGCTATTATTCTCTCCTCTTAAGGACTGTCGTGTGCCTGCCTACACTTCACACTACTTTCCTCCTCCCCAGGGTTTTTTTACAAAACACGACTACGGGCACATTTCCTTCCTCCCCTCATTCTTTAGCGTTAGATACCAAGATGCAAACGTATCAAGACAAAACACTTCCTTTTCCCTTGCTCTCTAAAATCTGGCTTCTCTCCTTCCATAGATGGTTCCCTAAATTTCCATCTCCTCTCTATTTTTTTTTTAATTAGCACATTCTATCTAGCCTAGGGCTTCCATGCAAGTTGCAACACTTTCAAGTCTACGTTTACATTTTCAAGTCTGAGTATTATAAGTAATATTCATTGTATGAACATCCTTTTAGGCTCAAGAAGTCAAGTACCATGTCTTTCTAAAATTATTTCTCTCATTCCCATCATGCTTATTTTTCTAGCCTTCACCATACCAAGACAGCAGAGATTTTATAGTAAATATTAAACATCTTCCTTTAAGTAACAGTCAGAGATGTTTGGCATTCATCAAAAGTTACAGCTTTACAGTTGGCCAAGAGTAAATCTCACTATATTTTATAATGTATGCAGCATTAGTGCACAGCTGCATTGACAGAAAATTATTTTATAGTGTTAACCTGGTAGTCAGCTAAGCCTCACACAGCCACTTGCTTGCTCCCCCCAGTGATAATCAGAAGAGTGGAAGTGAGTAAACTTGTGGGTTGAAGTAAAGACAGCTTAATAGATAAAGCAAAGCTGCACACACAAGCAAAGCAAAATAAGGAATTCATTTGCTTCTTCCCACTGGCAGGCAGATGTTTAGCCATTTGCAGGAAAGCAGAGCTTCATCATCATGCGTAATGACTACTTGGCAAGACAAACACCGTAACTAACTTCCTCCCTTCCTCCTGCTTTCCCCCAGGTTTTATTGCTGAGCACAGTGTCATACGGTATGGAATATCCCCTTGGTCAGCTGGGGTCAGCGGTCCTGGCTGTATCCCCTCCCACCTTTTTGTGCACCCCCAGCCTACCCACCAGTGCGGCAGCATGAGAAACACAGAAGGCTGTGACGCTGTATAATCACTGTTCAGCAATAACTAAAACAACTGTGTTATCAACACAGTTTTGGTCAAAAATCTAAAACATAGCACAGCGCGAGCTACGATGAAGAAAATTAACTCTATCCCAGCCAAAACCAGTACAAAAATCAAACTTTTTACAAACAAAAACGTATAAGCTATAGCCTACTGATACCCATCTCCAACTTCTCACTGCTTACCACTGCATCCAGAAATTCAATGCATCTTTTCAAATCTGGTCTGGAATCACAGAACTGTCTGAAGAGAAGTCTTCCTATCGGCTGTTTGTCACAAAGCTGGTTATAGTCTCTTTCTGAGAAAGAAATAATGAGTAAATATCTTTATTTTTATCTTTCTTATAGCATGGTCCTTACTCCCATTTGAGAATAGGTCAGAAAAATGTCACTAAAACATATTAACATATTTAGCAAAGACATCAAAAACACGCAATGATCCCAAATAATAGCGAAACACTCACTTCCAGCCACATTTGTCTCTTATAGACTATCACATTTATTAAAAACACATTCAATTATATGGTTAAGTTTCACCTAGGTTGTGGGGTGGAAAGCAACGATACTGTGAAATAGCAATCCCAAAGCAAACAAGACTGCTCAGAAAGAAGGAATATAAGATAACAACAGAAAAGGTTAAAAATTTACAACAAAATGTTAAGGAAAAAAAGTGAAATATATTACCATGTCATTCAAATTGCAGCACGATTCCTTTTTCTAACCCGTGGCTTTGTAAATTTATCCTTTAGGAGCAGCCTCCTTTAACAAACAAGGAGCTGTGATACAGCTTTTATCTTCTCGTAAATTCTCCATCACATTAAAAGTCTAATAGCTTTTTTTGCTAATTAGCATACAGAAGCAAGACAGAATCCTTTCAGTTAACGCCACCAAACTTTTACCCTTCCTTCTCAAAAAAAAAATCAGACAGACCATAATACAGGACACCTACCGATTGAGCATCTAATACCTTCACAATGACTAACAGGTGGCAACTTCAGCATCTCTTTCCATTTTTTACTACGCCCACTCCGTTTGCCTAGAAGAAAAAAATTAAACATAACATTAACAGCATAAAATTAGGTACCTTCTGCACAGATCTGTCAGATTGCTTTTCATGACTAGAAAGGAATCTATCCAGAAGGATATCCAAACCAGTAACAAACTTGATATGAAAGAACTTTTATATGAAATACTAAAAAATGCAGAAAGTATTTTGCAAGACAACTATTTTGCTTCTTGGCTGTGCATACAGAATATCTCTACACAGACAAGGCAAATATCTAGAAACAAAACTGAAACATCAAAGCCAACAACCACAAAAATTTGCGAATTATTCTTCACCAACCATGATGAGGAATAGAAGACATCAAATTTGAGTGACAAAATACACAGAACAAAGTTCTTAAACACATTTTTGGATAATCAAGTTGTATATAAATATTCTCTTTTTAAGGGCAGTAATAGTAATAAGAGTAGACCCCACAAATAAATGAGTGGCAATTGCTCAAATACACACCATTTATTCTAGACTATAGGAGGAGAGCGGAAAAGAAAGAACTTAGCTGTTGTAGAAGTCAGATCTTTTCAATGCCTCAGATTTCACAGCACTAGTATTAAAATGATTTTAAAAAACTACTACAGTATTTTTCCCATTGGTTCTCAAAAAATATATCTGTGCTCCGTTTTCTATGTTAAAATTTGAATTTTAGCACATTACTTTGACCTGAAGCAGTCAATTCCATTTACAAAATATACGCATACTTATCAAAAAAGCAAGGAGATAGATACAGGGATATATATATATATATATATATATCATTGCAAAACATTTCAGCGGAAGAGTAATTTTTGTGCTGCAAAATATTTTAAAAGAAGATTTTACTAAGTGATATGGCCAGATGCGTTTCCACATGACAGAACAGTAGCAAAACTGCACAGAAACTTTCAAACTGTACCAAAGCAGTACGTACAGTTAACCACAATGGGAGAGAAAGGAAGGGAGTTACCCTATGTAACCCGAATAGAAACTAAGTAGCAAACAGTCTTTCAGAATTAAATCATAAGCGAGAAAGGAACTAACATCTTCAGAATAATAAAATGTGTATTAAAAAAACCCCTCTTCACTCAAACATACAGCTTCTCAGACAGTTCCACCACTGCAGTCAGAGCAGTTCCAGCTTAGTGTACCTTAGCTCATATCAAATTTATGTGATCTTTGCTAACAGGAACATTGATGTCTCACTGTGCTGCTGCAACAAAACATTCTCAACTCTAGTATCACTCGAAAAGCAAACAAATAAGGAATACAAAACCTTACAAAGCTGGCTTGCAGAGATTCTTTGAACTGATACCTACTGTCTACAAAACCTTCTTCTGCACTTTATTTCCTAATGTCGCTTTGTAAGTCATCTGCCTTCCAAAAATATTTTAGAACACAAATACATCAAATATACTTCCCCTCCCATATTTCATGGAGTACCAGAACTAATCATGAAGCTGTAATTATCAGCATCATTATAACAAACTCACACTATTTTAACAAAATATTTTTGATGTTAAAAAGAAGTTGAATATATGCTTGAAGAACCACACCGAGCAAAGAGATGCCTTCCTAACAGAACTGAGTTGGAACAAAGTCAAGGAATACTATAGCATAGATAGCCTGTACACATATGTCGAATAGAAAATAACTGCGTATAGATTATTATGTGATCATGAAAAACAACGGATAGAAGAATCAACCTAATTTTTAACCATGCAATTGAAAAATATGCTGAGCTGCAAAGTCCACAAAAGTTAAATTTCTTCTGTTAGAAACTCCTCAGAAAGACTCATTTGTGCATGACACAGTACAATCAGTATTGATCAAGAATGATAAACTGACACAAATTCATACCACAATGCTGTTCTGAAAGAGTCCAACTGAACAGTGATATGCATCTTCTGAAGTCCAAAAAAAAATAACCCAAATGGAAAAAAGGAGGATCGCCGGCGCATTGTAATTAAAGTCCAACACAAGAAAATCTGCTGTATTTTGCCCCAAATATTTGGCCAGTTACTTACAATGTGACCATTATGAACTTCATTTTACAAAAAGAAACCACATGCTAGAATACAACTGAATTCACCATCCTATAGAAGTCAATAAAGACTACATATAATTTATTAATGATGCACAAGGATCAAGTGCTTAGGAGTATCAACTAAATTAACATGGTCTCTCATTTCTCTGAACTGATTGCTCTTACTTTTACAGCAAATGCACAGAAAGAGTCTGTATATCCTAATAATGTAAAGAGAATGCATGACCTACCTCATTTACAGATAAATTAGCCACTTCTGGTAAAAGTTATGGGAGGATGCCAATTTGTTTGTCATATTATTCACTAATTGCAAAATCCTTTTCCATTTCTGAGGCAGTTTAAAAGAAGTATCAAATCAAATTATAATAGTTGTGGTTTGTAAGTGTCTTAATATTGATTTCAGAGCTTCTATTCTGGATCTCATCCTAAAATACTTCAGATAAAATTCTTCCAGAAAGACCAACAGCTTACTTTCCAACACAGCAGCAACAAAGCCATTAGGTTAATCTGCTTTATGGTTGACCTATGCGGTTCAGATGAATTACCACTTTTGCCTGTTTCAGATGTAATTGCTGGCTAGAACAATGTCCAACTTGAAGCGACTCATCTTTTACAAAGAGAAGGGTGGATGCAGCAATACACCATTACAGTGAGGAAACACTGCAATTACATTTTCAGGTACCTGAGAACTTTACCTTCTCCTCCCCAAGTTACTTCTTAGAGTTAGAATTTCAGCATTTCCTCTTCACATGTTTTTGTTTCTTAAAAAGTTACATACTAAATTCAGTTAGGTCATTGCATTAGAATATGGCATGGGAAAGATGTTTAGATGTTTTCATTTTTCAACTTTTTTTTTTAAACTTCAGAGAAACATTTTAAAAAAACTTATGTAAGGCAAGGTGATTGGCTTATTCATCAGTAAAAACACAACTAGTTGCAAAAAAAAAAAAGAAACCGCTGTGGCAAAACAAAGCAATCTGGTGTAGAAACAGATTTAGACAAATAAGAATGTTTTTCAAGTCATCAGACTTCCCACAGCTACAGTGATCTTCCTTACAGACAGGATTTGTAGCATGGCTCTCGTTTCACTGAGCACAATGTTCACTAAACATTATTAGTCAGTCTTCCTTGAGATACAAAGCTTGGATTCTGTCCTACGGAATAAAAATAGTGAGAAGCATCCTACTATCTTTGGCTAATGAATGTACACTGACTATATGTGGTAAGATGCAGTGGCTACTACACTGATACCAAGATTATGCCATTGAGTTGTTCAGGGACCTCCATACTTCAGCTTTCCTGCCTGTAAAGGGCGAGCAACATATCTCTGTGGTTGAGAAGCACACAGCTATGAAGCACTAGGGGTGCATGATTGCTACATCATTCTTGCAAAATTGATTCCACAAACCAGATTGTCAGATACCAGCTGAGAAATTCATACTAGACCACACCCAGATAAGCTCTGAAAGTATAAAACTGCAACAAGATGACGACCTACAGCATGCCTTTAACTGTATAAATCAATAAATTGGTTCAATGAAAAATGCAAAAGAATTGATGCAGAAGCTCTACATCATCTACACTAAGATGTATGAGAATAATCCGGGTACATACACTGTCTTAAAATACATCTTTTCCACAGCAGAGAAAGTTGCGGGCAAGCTTCCTAACTGATTTTAAACTCATATGAATTCAAATCTTCTCCTACTTACAGCCACATTTTCCTTCAAAACACCCACAATAATGATTAAAACCTTTCACTGAAAAGTCAAAAAATTTCTGTTTAACTATGGCCTTATGCTACAAAGACATTTGTAAACACTGCCCACTAAGTCACAAATTTTGATGGTATGCCCTTACTGTAGAAGATTCACCTTCAAGACACAAAACACTACAGAATTGGTACCTCAGGTCTTCAGATCAGAATGGTAACACTGAAGTACTACTAACTTCAGGCTACGAGTGACGTTCACACACACCATTACTTGAGGAAGGCTGTTACACTTCCAGTCCCAAAGACAGCTCGTACCGTACTGCTTTGCGGGGTCTCTGCAACCTTCTCCATTGCACAGGTCAGATACATTTTTTGACATCTCAGTTCCTTGAAAAACAAGCCTGGTCAGAGCTTAACAACTAGGTTAAACAGTGACATCTCTTTTATATAGAAAGATTTTTTCCAGAAGCATGACACATACAATCTGGCTGGCTCTCGGCAACTTTACCAGAATCACCTAGCTGAAAATTCAGATTTCAGCACAAGGTAGGCACCTAACTCTTCAGCGTTATAAAGGACAAGGCATTTCTGAACACAACCAGAAGCAAAAATGCAAGCAGTTCAATAAATAAACACACAAAAGACACCTACAGATTACAGATTGTTATGGTATTTTTAAGATGATCCTCATACTCCTGGATTCAAGTGCCTGGAGTTGGACTTCAGCAAGGTAATACTCGAGTCCTCTTGCTTGTCTAACTGTTAGAGCAGGAACACTGTAAGCAGTTAAAAACCCCAGGTATCCAAGTGAACATTTGTGCAGCTTGTTTATATGCACAATCATTTATTGTTCCCACAGCTATAACCACTTGAACAACTGGTTCTTCACATCGGCTCTATATACAATTCCAGTAATTATGTGTATGTTTAAGAATGGCTAGTGCATACATGCCGAACAGCTTCTGCACTTCTTCAGAAATTAGATATGAAAGTCTTGTATCAACTCAAGTAAATGTAACTCAACTGAACCAGAATTTATTACTGTAATCTTGCAATCAAACAACGTAACATCTGTGTATACATTTCATTTTGATAGGCCTATAACAACAACCTAATGAACAGGACTTACTAGAGGAAAAAAAACACCAAACCAACAGTAAGAAAACTCCAATTTTATAGACGACTCCTTGACAAACAAGGATTTTTTTTTTATCATGCTGGTACATCATAACTGCAACAGATAGAAAAGAAGTAAAATTCCTTTAAGTAGATTGTGAAACCTCTAGTTATAATTGCCATGTTTGAAATAACCAAAGCAACAGCATGTATCAATAACTAGACCTCTCACATTGTGTTTATTTAGTAAATGTAATTATTTAGATTCCAACATACCCACATGCATTCTTCTTACAGTTCATTAAATAAAGGACAAAAAGGCAGACATTGTGCATAATTCTGTACAAACACAGGAAGACATGTTTCCTGCCACAATGAGTTTACAGCAATTTAAAGCACAATGCAATAAGGGAGTGCAATAGAACATAGGAGGCAAATAAGGGAAGAACAGACAAAAATAACAGCATCTGCAAAAACTCACAGTATTTTCACATTAAAATTTGTATTTGCTGCTGGTGAATGGACTTTCTGGGTACGAGTGTTCCTTGGCTTCCTGCTTTTCCATACTCCTTAAGTACTTAAAGATTTTAGTTCGGTTTGACAGCCAGAAGGCAGTGATCTGACCAATCTCCTTAGAATTTTCTTCCTAGTTACAAATACATACATTATAGGCTATCTGCCTATGTATCATCACCAATACCATACTGAATTTTTACCTTATACTGCAAGCAAAAGTAGTATGCATTTCGCTTGCAGAATTATTTGTTGTTTTCAAACCTAGACAGATAAAACACACAGTTTGAGTGGACTGCTTATTTTTTTTGTAAAGAGTGCTAAACTAATACGTTTTCAATTCTGAAACAAATATCTTTGAAAATATGCTTAAGCCAAACTGTGATCGCATTCTATTACTGAAAGGTTCCTGCTTACTCCATCCTTGGGCTGCATCTAACAATTATCGAATTTGCAGGGGCTTTCTGATCCATCCGAAAACTAATTTTGGGGGGAAAAAAATAACCCCAAAATACCCAACAACACAGAAAAAACACCACCACAACAACCCGCACACCCTAGATTGGCTCATAGATCCAACTGGAAACTGTCCTACCCATTCTGCAACCACAGGCTAGAACCAATACAACCAAGCGCTTGGGGGAAAGCTTGCTTGAGGCATGATCTTAATTTAGCCTAAACCAATCATGACATAGAGAATATTACAAGCCCAACAGCGGACCCAGCTCTCATTCACAAGCTGCTCCTGCCAGAGCAGCACAAATGAATTTTAAAGTGGATGCAAATGGACCAGGTATGTTTAAAATGTACTCTTGGCATGGATCCTCAATTGGAGTAAACTGCTATTGACTTCAAAGGAACTACAGATCTACCCTTTGGAAGTATTTTTGGAGACTACTACTGTGGGCAATGAAAAAAGAAAGGATCCTAAGGAGTTTAAAACATACAGCGATTAATTTTTTTCTTTCAAAACATCACAGCCTATGTGTGGGATGCTGAAATGAACTTGGGGCTTACGTTTACCCAAAGGATTTATTGACAGTGATTGAAATAAATACAGAAAACAGAAGACAGAAATATAAACAAAGAGAAAAGTGAATATAAAATAAAAATAAATTTTTGTGAACTTTCAGATTTTTTTCAGAATAACCTAGTCCTAGTGTATATTTATTGTTCGTCCCCATTTATGGGATCAATTCTTCAATGTCTTTGAAGAGATACTAATTTCAGAGATATTTCTACTAGGAAAAAATGAATGTGTTAATTCCTTTGCTCTTACACAAAACTAGAAGTCACATTGCTATACATTATTCTTTTACACATAAAAATCCTTGTATGTGAAAATCTGAGTAAGGAAATCGTGGAATTGCAAGCTTTCGCACCGCCTATCTCAGAGTTCACACATCGCTATCATTTAACACTTACCTATTTCTCTATCTCAGTTGCTACATTACAGTGCTCATAAGATCAACTTTGCTTTATAATCTCTTGTTTTTCTACTGAGTCACTTGCACTTGTTCTACCATAGGTTTCACCTTCAGAGGACGTTTCCCGTTTTTCTTCCTCATATACAGATTTCCCTCAAAAAAGTAATGTATGAGCAAGAGGAAAGAGCTGGATTGGCACAAAAGGCCACTTATCCCAGGAAACTGGGACAGGGAATCCCAGAACACTTTGCACTAGTTTTCACCCTGAGACAAATCCCTCCATGGACAGGTTTGCTCTCAGCATGAGCAGGTCAACTGGAAAAGTGGACGAGGAAAGAAAAGACTCCCACTATAACTCCTGACTCCTTAATCTTTCATCCATAGAGTACTTTGTGTTATCATAATATTTCCTAGTGGTAGGTACATACAAGAGTCACGTATTATGAGCCATCACTAACACCCACACGTGCAAAGAACTGGCATTTGATTATTTACAAAGTCACATTAAAAGAAGATAAGGAATCCTCGTAGCTTTCCTTCTTCACATAAAGAAGTGTTGTAGTTGCTACAGAGATATTACAAGCCTTTATTGGAAAGAGACAGATTTCTATTAAAATAATCTGTTTTATGAAAAGGTTTGAAAAATCCTCTTAGAGAATAGCATCAAAAGAAAAAAATTTAAAGTTTTGAGGCTGAGGGTAAGCTGAGGTTTATCTGGCCTGAAAAACGGGACTAGTAAACTCTTATATATACCACTTTGTTTTTATTCTGTAGGAGAAGAAAGTAGCAGTAAAAAAAGATGCATTTTGTCTAAGCACACTAGTTAGTTCCTGGCTCTAATTACATAGATCAAATCAGATTTAAACAGTAGACACGCATCTAGACATTCAAGGTGTGCTAATTCTGCACACCTACAAATGTAAAACCCAAATGATGTTAACATCCTAATAATATTCATCTCCAGAAGTATTAGAGTACCTGAAATTAGAGGAAAATAATGAGTATAAATCTGGGATCATAATTTTGATTGTTAAGTCTGGTTTATGTGCTCAGGTATGATTTGTTTAGACTTGGTGTTATTTACCAGGCACTTCTGAATTCCCATTAAGCCTCTGCCGTACCCTTTCACCAGATGAGGACAAGTATGCAAGATCTTTAATTCAGTTTCTGTATTTGCAAAATGGAGATTACATATCTCTAGGGTTAAAAGACTTCGTAAGATGTTTTCAAGAGTACAATCTTTTTCTACTCTCATCTTCACCATGAAGGAATCTCAGGTTAGACTGAGACTGATCCATACAAGCCTTAATTAAGCCTACATCGATTTCTTTCAACATGCCACTGAAAACTATGAAATAAGAGCACGGTAGTTTACATCTTGTTTCTTTTGCTTTTACAACTGAAATATTTTTCCAGGCAATGCCTTCTCTTACCTAATCTTTCATACAGCCAGAAATTCAAAAAAGGATTACTGATTTGCTCAAGCCTATAGAAGAAAATAAGTGAAGCTGTTATTTTATACTGGCTTAGCATTTTGCTTTCTTCCACAAGAAACAGTAATTGTGCACATTTCCACGCTATCCCACCTCTCCATACACTATACAGGAATGCGGGAAGGAAAAGCTCAATTGAAAGTCTGCTCTTCTGTCCCAGTTGTGAGGCCCTTTTAGCAAATAATGTATTTCAGTAAAATATCTACCTCTCATACTAACTTTGCAAATTCCATTCCTTTGGAGCCTACTGGGCATATAAGAATAGAGATGGGACAGGGATTTTATGGAATGGTCCTGACAGATAGAGTAGACCAGACATTCCCAGGCCAGCCAAAGCAAGCAACAGACAGAAAGTACTTTCATTTGAAGAAGCATTTTGAAAAACACGACGGAAAAAGTACCCCACCCACAGAAAATCATACCTGAAAAGGCAAAACACCTTCTACCATTTGATCAATGGAGTTTTAGAGTTTCAAAGCCAGGAATGGCATTTTTGTGCACACTTACATAAAAGAGCCCAGGCCTATTGAAGGTACAAAAGAGTAACAGCTTATTACCATTACTTTTGTAAGTTTCACATCAGGTAGAACTGATCTTCACACCAGCTGCTCTCAGACTTTCATTCCGTTCATTAAAATATCTTGTTTGGTCAGTTCTACCACTATAATTTATTTTAAACATAGTGAAACCTTAACTAAAGAGGCAACCTGACATTAAGCAGCCACTTAAAAGCCTTTCCAGATTACCACTCCACTCTTTGTGGTGAGGGTTTGGGCACAGTAAAGTTCTGAGCCAGATTCCACTTTCCCTTCATTTCTCAGATCACTTCAATGCAAACTCCAAATTCAGGCAGCACCACCACAGACATGTTACCATCAGTGAAACCAGCCAAAACATGCCCTCTAGTTTGAGGTGGTCTTTTCAGCTAAGGTTGGGAAATGGCCCAAAATTGTGATCACTGTTCTGGTTTTTAAACGCCACTTCAAAGTTAAAAAGCTGATTTTCCTCTCTTGCTGCTTAAGGCAAATTTAACTGGATACACACATGGCCTAAGTGCCAAACCCATTTAGAGTTGGAGGAACTTGCAAAACATACAGGGGCAGATTCTGTTGTTCTTACTCACTTTAAAACAGCTCCAGCTAAACTAATGGGACTTCTCAACACAATTAGAAAAGTAGGATCCAATCCAAAAGAACATGCACATGTTGAAAAACATACTCTGCACCAAGTACAGAGGTAATCTGGGGAAGCTTTCAAGTGGCCATTTAATGGACAGTTATATACATGAAAAAGCAGTAGGACAATCTTATTTCAAGACTTTTTTTAAACAGCAACCAAAATGTTTGTTAGCTGGGAGATGAATCTTCAAGTAAAGCTGTTTTGGGGAATGAAACTGTAAGTATTAATCTCATGGAAAATAACACACTTTAATGTCGATGCAAAATACAGGTAGCATTCACCAGCTGCATTTCTCACAGGCAGGAATTTCAGCACGAGAAGAGTGCAAGGTTCTCCCAGAGAAATTTATGTCGCTTCATCCTTTATATCCATATGTATTATAAATAAACTGAGAACTACAGATTAGCGATCTTCTTAAACATCCGGTAAAAACACCACTTGAACCAAGAGCCCGAAGGGGGGAGGAAAGATTTGGTTTTTATTTCGGCAGCAAGCCACAAACCAGTTGACTCCAAACTCTCCCCGCCGGAGGAGCGGGGCAGGTGCCTGCGGGGCCTGCCCGGAGCTCACCCGCCGCAACCATCGCCGGGGGAACAGCTCCGGCCCCAAGCCCGAGGGCTCGTCCGCCCGGGCCGGACCCCCTGCCCGGCAGCCTCTTCTCCCTCCCCACCCTCTCCTCCTCCATCACTTCCTCTCCACCCCCCCCCCCCGCCCCCTCCTCCTCCTCCTCCTCCCCGGCCCCTTCTCCCCTCACCTCAGACCCTTTTCCTCCCCCTCTCGGTACGTCCACAGCCCGCCCCGCCCCGCCTCGCCCTCCGGATTCTCTACCTCCCCCCTCGCCTCGCCCCGCGGCTCTCACCCTCCCGGGCTTTCAGCAGCACCGTGTTGGCCACGATGTTCTCGATTTCCATGGTCGGGGGCTCCTTCCCCTCAGGGCAGCCGGAGTGGAGGCCGCCCCTACTGCCTCCTTCGCCCCCTCCTCCAGCCCCGCCGCCACCGCCGCGACGCCCAGCCTCCGCTCATCCGGCCCCGCAGGACCTCAGCGCTGCGCTCGCCTCTTCCCCATCACCCGCTGCTCGCCCCGGCACCGGCCTCCCCCTCCCCGAGGGCGGAGGCAAACAGCAGGCAGCAACCGCCCGCCCCGACCATGGCTCTACCGCCCGCCTCCGCCCGCCTCAGCCAGCTCCGCCTCTGCGCTCCCGCCCCACCTCCCCCTCCCTGACCATTCGAGACTACAACTCCCAGCAGGCCTTGCGTCACAGCGCTCGCATCTGCCCGGCTCCCGCGGCGCTCTGCCTGCTGGGATATATAGTGCGTTAGACCTTTCCCGGCCTCCCTCCCGGCGCGGGAGGGGAGAAGAACGGCAAATCTCGCGATAGATGGGCCAAGTTCTCGCGAGAGGTGTGAGGTTGCCGGTGCCCGTGCGGTACCGCCGGGACACGCCGGCTTAGAGGGGACGCCGCAACCGCCGCCGCTCCCTCCTCGCTCCCTCCTCCGCCGCCTCTCACGGGGTCTGGGGGGAGGGCACGAGGGCAGTGGTCAGGCACGAAGGGTAGTGTGTGGGGGTTTTCTTCCCCCCCTTCCCTGGGCGCCATCTTCTTCGGCCTATTTGCAGCTCCAGCCCTGCCCCCCCTGTCCCCCTCCGCTGAGTGAGTACTAAGCCGGTACTGAGCCTCTCCTTCCCCTCACGCATCCACCCGAACCAAAAATGGGGAAGGCAACCAAGCGGAAGCGAAAGGCCCCAGTGCCCTCCACAGCCAAGGGTTCCGTGAAGTCAGCTATGGCCATGGTCAAGAGCAACCCCTTTGAGGTGAAGGTCAACAGGCAGAAGTTTAACATCCTGGGGAGGAAGACTAAGAATGATGTGGGGTTGCCCGGTGTCTCACGGTCCAAGGCCATCAAGAAGGTAAGAGGACATCAAAAGTTGGGAGGAAGGATGGCATCTGTAGATGTAGTTGTGGTGGAGAGGTGATAAGCCAGGAGCTATGCCAGGTGAGATAAGAGACTGCCTCCATCATGTGTGGCAGGAGAGGCTGGTTGCCTCACATTGCTCAGATGATGATGAGGAGCCTGCTGAAAATGTCTGCCTCCAGTGCACTCCACAGGGTTCAGCAGTGCAAGTCTCCCTTATTGCCTTTGGATTCCCCATATTGTGGGAATGTTCTCTTTTCAAATCACACAGGTCTGGAATACAGTGGCATGTGTTGTTGGCAAGCAAATGCTGGACCAGAGTGCAGGTGGTTGTAAGTGTTCATCGTGTTGGTCGGTTTTGGTTGCTGCAGGATGTTAAGCTTCTTGATAATGGTGCAGTATTGCTGTAATAGTGAAAGCTTGAAAGGGCACTAAGGTCTGAATGCAGTGAGAAATGTGTAATACAAAGAAACTACCGTTGGTTTGGAAAACATGCAGATGACTTTTCATGCACTGGTTAAACAGTTGTGTTGTAGAAACATGTTGGGATGCAAAATAATGATCTGTCCTCATTGCTCTCATAAGAATGACCATAAAACTTAAGAAGAGTAAATCTTTTATCTTCCATCCTTACACCTTTTTTAGTCGTGTTTTTTACTAACATCACTAGCTACCTGACCAAAATCCATAACGTATAAGGGAGGGTGTTACGTGATACTATTCACCTGGGATTCCAGTAGCCAACCCTATCCTTGAGTGAAGGACTAGAATTTTTTATGGTCTGTCCATTCAAACAAACTAGGAAAGAAGTTAAAACCTCTGTAGATTCTGTTAAAGCTGAAAAAAGCATAATTTGAAAGTTTGCCCCTGACATTCTCTCTGACATGTTACATACAATCTGTTGTAGAACAGAATTGAAAGCACTTAACTGAAAAGAAAAGTTTTTTTTTAAAAAATAGCGCAGCAAAAGGACATGGATAGCTTATTATGTTGCATGCATTGTGAGAAGTGGTTCATTAAATAATTTTTTATCAATGAGAGAGAATGTTAAATAATTGATAAATAAAAGCACTTTTCTGTATCCAAGGTATTAAGAGATATTAAAGTTCACGCACAGTGTTTAAGCTGCATGGTAATTGATATATTCTGTGCAAGAAGTAAATGAAAGGTAGAACTGCCACAGTAGTAGATGGAACCTGAGCTCTGGTGTCAGTTACCACGGCTTCTGAAAGTTGTGAATGTTCAGTGAGGCTGCAGAGGCCTGTTGTAGTAAACTCAGCCTTTTCCTTCAGTGCTGCAGTTTGTGAGTTCATGTTGTTATGAACAGCGACAGTACCTTTCCATAAGATTTACTTAATGTGTTTTTAAATAAGTATGGATATTTTTTTTTTCAGTCTAAACATGGCCAGCATTTTCTTCCTTTAGAAACTATATATCTTCAGCATGAAATTCTAAATTAGCTTTCAGTCTTTATTACTATTTGTCCAGATTTTAGAAAGCTTTATGAATGCTTAGTATCACATTTTAAGGTATTTGGGTTTTATATAACAGTAAGGTAAAGCAAATGTTTGTCATGAATTAGGTCAGTGGCTTTGAAAAGTAAACCTGTCTCCTTACCTGTGCCGTTAAGTACAGCACATACTACCATGTAGCTCTGCTAAACTTCCTTTTACTGCTTGGATGCATAACCTCCCTGTGCTCAGCTCTAAAGCAGAGAGCTAAATGTATGTACCCACTTGGGAGTTTTTGTCTTAGGTGACAAATGGGGTTCAGCTGACACTGGGTCTTTTTTGCTTTCTTTAATATGTTATTCTTGCATACTAAGCTTCAGGCCAATCAGGATTTTTCAGTGGCAATACAGAGTTTTTTATATGTGATAAAATAAAGATGAGATACAGTGTACCATATCTTATCTTCATATGAGCACCTTGTGAGAGAACCTAATGACTGCATATATATTGTGTGACCTTCCCATCTCTTTTCTCATCAGTTTTTCCTTCTTTTTCATTGCATTCCAATGAATTAGATTATGTTGCCAGGATACCATGGAGGCTTTTTTGCCATGGCTTTGAAAGTAGTTACTCTCTTTGTTTTTTAATTTGATCTCCTTTTTTTTTTTTTCCTTCTAGCGTACCCAAACATTACTGAAAGAATATAAAGAAAGGGAAAAGGCAAATGTGTTTAAAGATAAACGTTTTGGTGAATATAATACCAAAATAAGTCCAGAGGAAAAGATGATCAGACGATTCGCTTTGGAAAGACAGGTAAACTATAGGAATTTAAAAAAAAAAAGGGGGGGAAAAAAAACCCAAACGAAAAAACAAAACACCAACAAAACACAAACACACCCCCCCCACCCCCACCCCCCCCCCCCCCCCGCAAAAGAGCAACAAATATTTGACTTTTTAGGCTAGGAGTGTCCCCCTTAACAGAGGGTCTTGCACGGTAATGCTTTATTTTTGATTTTATGTATTTGGAACTTTTATGAAAAAGCAATTTTTTGTGGGAATCCAAAATTTTTCATGAGAACTTTCTGGTTTTGCAAGACAACTTTTTGAAGCAGAAATTTCTTTGAGCACTTTTAAGCACTGATATGCAAGAAAGACAATATTAAGCAGATTCATTGATAGGTTCGTTTTCTTTGACTGCTTTGACTCCTATGATTTGGGAAAAGGCAACCACCATCAGGTACACTTTGAGATTCCAGTACAGCTGTTGAACAGCAGCCATTTCATTTGCTGACTAGAACAACTCTGGAACTTGCTGTCATTCTGTAATGTGAATTGTATATGCAGTACTGTACCTTCTACCTCATCATACTCAGTCTCCAGAATTGAGTAGTGTAATATCAGATTCTACTGATAACCTACTGTGTAGGTTACAGTCAGTTTCACATTAGGCTTGAAAGCAGCAATTCAGAACTGATGTTACTGATATACAGATAAAACTTAAGCTTCCTTAGGTTTCCTGAGTTATTCCATTTCTACATTAGTATAAGAATAAGACATCCCTCACTCAAGGTATAATGTATTTGAATGAAAGGATTGGTTGTGTAGTACTCTTAAAAACAGCACAACACTGGAATAAGAATCTCCTCAACTAGCACTAAAAATATGTGTTTTATTAATTTGTTGCTTGGGAACTACAAATCTTTTGTTGTTTAATTGGTTTGTTTTACCGTATGTAGCAAAATTACGGAAAGAAGAATATCTATAATCTTAATGAAGATGAAGAATTGACTCATTATGGGCAATCTTTGGCAGAAATTGAAAAACTAAATGATATTGTCGATAGTGACAGTGACACAGAAGAAAGAGGAACGCTGTCAGGTAAGACATGTCAGCTAGTATCCCACTGCTCAATATTCTTATTCACGGCTGGTTTTATTGTCAGTACGTGTACATCATTTGTTCCATACTGTCTTTCAGTGAGAAATAATAGTACATAATTGGTTGGGATATTTAAGCCAGATTTGATTACTTCGTAACCATACATAGAACAACTCTCTGGACTTCAGCAGATGTTAAATTGGAACCCAAATACTAGTTACAATATTAAAAAACACATATTCCTACCTTGTGCAAAATGTTTGTCAGTATAAATTGTGTCCAGCATCTCTCTCTCTTGGTATCGTCATTTCCATAGCGGTGGGAATAGTACATGATTGATTAAATAGTTTTAATTGCTCCCGTTCTCAAAGAATAGGAAGAAACTGTCCCAGCAGCATCAGCACTCATGCGTGGATTTAAAAAGGATTCACAATCTACTTTTTCTTCTAGCTGAGTTAACTGCTGCTCACTTTGGAGGGGGTGGAGGCCTCCTCCGTAAAAAAGCATCAAGTGGGCAGCAAGATGAAGAGGAGGAAAAACCTAAATCTAGGAAGGAACTCATAGAAGAGATGATAGCCAAATCTAAACAAGAGAAGGTGAGTTTTTAGACCTGAAGTATAAATGAGCATGATTAAGAAGCGGTCACAATTTCTGTATTTGCAGAATAAAGTAGCAGTGGCATAGAAAACAAAGAAGATAGCTGTCTAGGAGAAGAGTCCAAGCTCCTTGACTAAAGTCCATCTGACTTTGTAGGCATTTTAGGATATGCACTGAATATCTGCCGTTCTTTTGTATCCCCAAATCTCCCCTTCTGTTGACTTCTAGCTTCTTTTCTGTATGCAACCCTTGTGCCATTCAGTGTAACTCTATACTCCTTCTTCCACAAAGAGTTTTTACACCTTAAAAATATTAAATATTTAAATTTTTTTTTTTGCTTAAGAAAGCATTTTGGTTTTATGCTGTAAATGCTATGTCATGTTCATCTGAATGCAACTGCTGCATTTATTTTGGTTTGTCTTTATCTAGCAAGAAAGGCAAACTCGAAGAGAAAGTGCACTAGAACTCACAGAAAAGCTTGACAATGACTGGAAGGAAATCCAAACCCTTGTTGCCCGCAAAACCCCAAAGTCAGAGAGAAAGGACAAAGAAGTAGAAAAACCCAAGGTAAGGTTTTGGCTAGATTACTTTCTTTTGTTCTACTAACTTGTGGGTTTGACTTGTAGTGGCTGAAGTATAAGGCAGTGTTCATCACTTTGTAAAATAAAATGTTGCCTGCTATTCATGTTAAAGGAATGCGGCAATTTTAGGGCGGTTTGGTTAGTTGGAGTAATATAGGGTTTTATATGATTTGTATTATTTTAATTACTTATTGCTTTTCGTTAGTTCTCAAGTCTGAGAGAGGTTGCAGGTTGAACAACACTGTTGGCTACAGTTTATTTTTGACACATACCTTTTCTTGAAGAAAAAAATTGTTGAGAACACTGACTTAGTTTGAATGCCTTTGCAGTGTTCCTTGGATAAAATAACTTTTATTTGACAACAGGCATTTCCTTGTCATAAATTGTGTACTGTCTCTACAAAAAGGGAATTAAAATGTTTAACGTATGGATAGGTATTTTATGGCCTCAAAATTTTTTCTGTCATTCGTATTTTATACTAAGGAAAATAAAATTTTGAATCTAAGAATAGGAATTGTAATATGTCGCACAATTTTCTTCCTTGTAGAAATTTTCTATTACATTGCAGAACATTGTGAATTTCCATTTATTCCTAGGCAGTAGAATTTGTTTTTTTAAAAAGAATGAACTAATAAATTGATCTTATGTTAAAACTGATCTCAAATAACAAACAGAAGATCCTGGATCAAAAGTTCATATTTTGATGTATTGATTTTTGTTTTTAAGATGTTCGAAAACATGCTGAATAATATGTTGGTAATGTGATATCTTAGACAAAGGTTTGTCATCATAATTTGCTGAAAAGGAAGATTTGATTGCCTCGCTTCATGCGCATGGATCCAAGCTAAGAATTATGAAGGAAGCAAAATGTGAATTAGTAATGCTCTGTAACATTAACGTTGATTTGGAGAAATTTATCTAGTCGTATGTAAGAAGAAAAATTGCTAGAACTGAGTTTTAGAGAAGCTGTATGGTTTAGTGACTTCAGCAGGTATCAAGAAAACTGTATTCTCAAGTCCAGTGTAATCTCTGCTAGTAACAGTTTACCCAAGTATGCTGCTTAAACTCAATGAATATCAGGATTCCCTTTTGTTTTAAGATAGACATCTATGTAACTAAGACAACAAAGACTTAGCTCGTGTCTGACAATGTAATGTAAACTATTAATTGATTAATGCTATCTGCTTTTTGAGAAAATAGTATTTAATTAATAAACAGTATTTTAAAGTTTTTCAATTAATAAGTAAACCAGTTTTTATTTAAAATACTATTTTTAAGATTTTCAGTTGTGAGTAACTTAAGTAGAGGGGAAGGAGATTCCAGGGGAATTTCTGTTCAAGTGTTCATTCCAATCCTTGTCTTAATATAGTGAGTTGAATGTTCCTGTGGCTTTCTTTGGAAACATTCTTTTCCTTATATCTTAACAGTCTTATTTCTTAGCTGTTAGTCTGGCAGAGGGGTGGCTGCAAAGCAGAATAATAAAACTTAAGATAATAAACCATTATATAAATATTTTTTTAGCCTGATGACTATGATATGATTGTTCGAGAACTTGGATTCGAGATGAAAGCAAAACCTTCAGAAAGGATGAAGACAGAAGAAGAATTGGCAAAAGAAGAGCAGGCACGACTCCAGAAGCTGGAGGTATACCATTTATGTTTTTAGACTGTTTTGTGGCCTGTCTTTTGGGAGTGACCGCTTATATTCATTGCTTGACCTTAGGTTGAAAGTGGCTGTACTAAACTGCAGTTCGTCAGAGGCTGAATTCAGGAAATCTTCTGTTTGTGTTTTGTTTGCAATTTGATACTACAACAAAAAAAAATAGACTTAGTAGACTTAGTACGTGACTAGTGAGGTTTATGAAAGGAGTTGATCTTTCTTCAATAAAAATGGAATATCACTGCGATTTGCCTTTAAATGTTTTAAATTATTCAGAGTTGAGGGGTGCTTATAAGTCAGTAAGGGGGAGTATCATGTTGCACAGCAGTTGAATTAATACGCTGGCGAGTCATTTATTGTTTTCTTCTCGTATTGCAAGAGTCTTCCAGCAGTAGCATGTATATAGCTTTGCTTTGCAGACGGATAGGTTTCTTTTGGGAATTGTTGCATGCTCTTTTGTATTACGTGAGCTCTGGGTCTTATGGAGAGAATGAATAATTTGGTAAATGTTTCTCTCTGTTTTTTTCTTTTTCTTTTGGTATACTAAGGACCCATTTAAGACCACAGGGATTCAGTACCTTCAGGTTACCTCAGAACAGCTCAGTAGTAATAGCAGAATGGAAAGAAGGCTTATTGTTTTTTCTGTTCTGTTCTTGTCATCTTGTTTGATGCACGGTCTGTCTGGTTGCCCACATGGAAATCCTTTTGTAAATGATTGGTTCAGATATTGCCCATTGAGTCTGTTTACAAACTTAGGATATCTTAAAAATCTTAGGATATGGTTGTGTTTACTACAATCTTGTTACACATATGGGAAACACAGATAAACACTGCAGAATCATAAAACACTTTAGAAGCTTACATTTTCTAGTAATGATGCAGTGTCTCATAAGCAAAACAGACAAATTTTAAAATGAGAGAACAAAATGCTTCTCTTAAACCCAGCTTTAAAGCCTTCCAAGTAAGATAATCCATTTGTGTATGTGCTCTTATCAGATTGCACTCCCCACAAAAAATAAGGTATTGTCAGCTTTTGCCCATAATTTCTCAAATTGCTGTTTTTTTCTTTTCATCAGCTTGTCAAGTAATCCCAATTCACCTTTTTTCCCCTTGATTTTCCTAGCTGTAATACTTGAGGGTTCTTCCATTCTGGTGTAGTTACTCAGTTAATCTATATGGTTCACATCTGTGTGTGGTATTTCTTCTAAAATACAGGCAGATCGACTACGTCGAATGCGTGGAATAGATGAACAGGCGAATAAAAAGAAACCCAGTCACGTGTCAGCTGATGATCTAGCTGATGGCTTTATCCTGGATAAAGATGACAGACGTTTATTGTCTTACAAGGTAAGGTTTAAAATTTCAGAATTTTCAGAGTTCTGAAAAGAAGATAGGAAAATCAGTTTGGAAGTGCCCTCTGTAGAGACCTCTAGTCCAACCTTGTGCTCAAAGCAAGACCAACCATGAAATCACCAGTTTGCTCAGGGCTTTATCCAGTCTGTTTTGGGAAAATCTCCCAAGAATGGAGGCTGCATATCTCTCTGGGCAGCCTGTGCACTGACTGTCCTTACCGTGAAAAAAGTTTCTCTTTATATCCGGTCTGAACATCCCTTATTTCAACTTAGGCCTGTTGCTTCTCATTCTCCTGCTGTGGACTCTGATGAAGAGTGTTGCTCTGCCTTCTCAGTGATCTCCTTTGTAGCTACTGGAAGGTGGTTACTCGGTCCAGGCTGAACAAGCCCCGGTCTGTCTCACCTCATAGGGCAGGTGCTCCAGCCCCCCAACAATCCTGGTGTCTTTCTGCTGAACTTGCTGTAGTTTATAGGTGTCTTTATTGTATTTGAAGGCCCAAAACTGGATGCTCTATTCTCTGTAGCCTTACAAGCACCAAGTAGAAGGGAATAGTTGTTTCCCTTAATCTACTGACTATACTCCTGCTATTATAGTAACCTCCTGTGCTGTTAGCCTATTGGGCTGAAGAGAGGGCATTAGCCCTTCTGGTCTTTTTTTTTTTTTCTTTTTTTAATTTCTGCTGTATTTGATACAGCTTCCATGAAATTTCAGACTGAGGATGAGTGGATTTCTGAAAGAACCCTTCCCCTATGAAGTAGCTTTGATTAAGGTGGCAGAACAGTATAACCTTAGAGCTGAGATGTAGTGAGTCACCCTGATTGTGGTGCACATGTGTGCATACTGATCCTCTCTTCCTGTTACATGTAAGTAGCAGGGGAGTTGTTGTTGTCCTTGAAGTGGAGAATACAAATTGTGAAGGTGAATTTAAACTGATGATTAATCAAATCAGGATGGGAACAAATATTTATCTGGTATGCTATTTTAATATGCAGAAGGACTATTATTTTTTTTAATTAAGAATGTTTCAGTAAGTGATGTTGATTTTTATTTTTTTTATCATATTATCTGCTAGTAGATTTTACTTCTGTGTTGATTCTTTTAGTTGTCGTATACAACCTCCTATTATTCCAGTCTCTTACAGCCCCTTGGAAATATCCTACTATTCTTACATCTGTATGTATCTCCTTAAAATCCCTTCTCTGCTGGCACTGCTTGGTCAGGGTAGCAAGGCTCAGATTCTGTTCATGTGTATTTAATGATAGCTTTGCATGGTGATTCTGGCGAGGTGCTGTCACTTTATCAGTATTAACTGGCTTATTTTCTCTACTAACAGGATGGAAAAATTAATATTGAAAATGAAGAGGAGAATATTGAAAGTGAAGAGGAAGGGGAAAAAGATGAGGAGGAAGAGGAGGAGAGTGGGAAGGAGGATAATGAGAATGAAGAAGAAAGTGAGGAAGAATCTGCTAATGAAGATGAAGAGGATGGTGCTGCTGATAGCCACTCTGATCTTGAATCTGACCTTGAGAGTGAAGAAGAAGCTCCAGGGAATAAAGAACAGAAGAAACACAAGACAAATGAAAATGAATCACAGACTGTGGAGAAACTAGATCCAAAAATGGAAGCCGCCAAATCAGAGCTTCCCTATACATTTGCTGGTAAGCAAAGGACTGATCCAGAGATCCCTGTTGTCTTCAGGGGGTTTATAACCAGTCTTTTCCGCTGCGCTGTAGGATCTTAACGTATTCCTGTTCATCCATGTAGTTTTGCTTTGCAGTTGTCTCCTACTATTCCAAGAGTAGCCAGTAACTGCTGTTCTTAATGATCACCCCTATGAGTAGTGGGAACCAGAGCCATTTCACCCCAGCGCTCTTTCTGCTCCTCCAAACAGCCTTAGAATTGAAACTTGAATACTGGGGAGAAAAATGAAAAGATCTGCGCTCCTTTCTGAAGGCCACCAACACATCCAATCCAAAGTGCTAGTGTTTTGCATAAGGAAAGCCAGAATAGTATTCTGTTATCTATACTTCAATAAAAGGTTACTTTCTCTAGTGTTTGGACTGAAATTTTTGTCAGAGAAGATGCTTGGAGAGGCAGAATTCAAAGGTTTAATCCCTGTGGTGTTACATAGCAGTATTATTAAATAGAGACATTCAAAGTTTGACTCGTTTTGGGTCTGTGCCTAGGAGGAAGGGGGAGGCATGTTTCAAGTAGTACACAAAACATTCATTAATATTAAGTACATAGTGCATCTAACTATTGTCCTAGTGTAGATTTCTGTAACAAAAGTATCTGTTGCAAGATTAAACAACCTTTCAAACAAATTCCTTAAGTACTTGCATTTTTCCATCAAAAGGAGGTAACTTAATAGTACCCAAAGCTTTTTAAATTCCATTCAGCTCTTGCTTTAACCAGAGAGCAGTCACATTAAAATACTCAAAAAACTTAACCAATTAGGATGTTTTCTAGCATGTCAATTTATGCAAAAGTTGAGGGTTTATTCTCTTACGGCAGGATGAGGGTTTTTAAAAATTATTTTGTTAGTGGCAAGATTCTTACTTTTCTTAGTAAGCTTCATACAAAGCTAGTTAGGCATGAATTAAACAGAGCTGATTGTATTATGGTAAATTTATGCTTAAATGTGTGCTTAAGTGTAGTTCTGCTTTGTGTTTGTCAACATAGTTCTCAGCTTAGGCAGCAAATACAGAATTAATTGAATGTTAATCATTCAAAAATATTTACATTATTTTCTGACTTATGTTCATATATATATAATGTTACATATATGCTGATAGGTTATTAGTGTTTAAAAGGTGATTATTTAAAAGCTGTATGGTATCTTTTTTTTTATGAATAATAACATTTCCAAATTGGAAATTTGTTAGATGTTCACTTGAATTATATATGTTAAGTTTCAGATTTTTGTATGGTCAATTTTTGCTTTATGTTCTAGTTCCTGACTCCTATGAGACATTTCAGTCCCTACTGGCTGGAAGAACAATAGAACAACAGCTTACTATACTGGAGAGAATTCAGAAATGCAATCATCCAAGCCTTGCAGTGGGAAACAAAGCAAAGTTGGAGGTATGGGGGTTTTGTTGTGTTGTTTTGTTTTAAGGTTTAAAATTAACCTTGAATTCCAGAGTAAGTTTTAGTAAGCATTCAGGAAATGGTATAAAACATACATTCTTCTGTGTTGTGAATAGCAGTAGAATCAACATACCACTCTTAATTTTCTAATTTGCGTATCACCGTTCTTTTGTGCTGCTTAAGAATATGTACAATGAAAAAAAAACCCTAATAATTTTAACATATTATGCTTCTTGCAGAAACTGTTTGGCTTTCTTTTGGAGTATATTGGGGAGTTAGCAACTCTGGATTTACCAGAGCTCAGAACAATTGACAAACTGGTCCTGTAAGTAATAAATCCTGTGGACTTTTTCTCCTTTACAATTTAAAGAGAAAAGCTACCTAGGGTAAAGCATTTAGCATGTTGTTTGTTTTGAATAGTTATGTAGGGATTCTAGGCAACTGTTAATTCTCCAGTTTTATAGTGTTTTAATTTTGTTTCATGTATTGCTTGAGCTATTAATTGTACCAAGACATTTTCAAAACCTCAGAATGTAATTTTTGATCTGCAAAATGCTTTTCATGTGTAGTGGATAAATAATACCATGTATGTGTAAACTTCTGTGTATGAAGTTATTTAGACTGCTGGTTAAGGATTTTAAGCTTCGCAATAAGGTATGCGGTCCCCTTTGCAATCTTTCTTTTTTTTTTTTCTGTGGGTTTCCATTCTATGAATTCACTTGGGGAACTAGATGAAAATGGAATTAAAGAGTGTTATAATAAGTTCATATAAAAGTTCCAAATAAACACTTTGCAGGAAGTTGTCAATTTGACATTGTCTTCAAATACCTGACAGGCAGTTATAGTGACAAGAGAGCCAAATTTGTCTCAGAGTATACAGCAAAGGATGAGAGTCAATAGACACAAGCTGCAACAAGGGAAAATCCAATTAGATGTAAGAAAAAATCTTCCCAGCAAAGGTGCTGAACATTAAAATGAGTTTCCCAGAGAGGCTGTGGAATCTCCACACTTGAAGATATACAAAGCTTGACAAAGCCAGGAACAACCTGATCCAGCTTTGAAGTTTGCTGTGCTTTGAGCAGGGGGTTGCGTCAGGTGATCTCTAAAGGTCCCTTCCAACCAAAATTAGTCTCCAATTCCCATCTTGACTTTGCAGGCCAGACAACTTTCCTTCAGTAAGTTATTTGTATGTAGTTTTCAGCATATGTTTTTTATTTCATGCTAAAGTAAATAACTTCTACAAAATCTGTTATGTGCAACTTTAGCATTCATTGCTCTGTTACTTTCATCAGCAAGAGCAGTGACCCGTTGATACTGTCACACATGCTTGGACTTTGTAAAGAAGCATAAATACTTTTTGTTTGTTTTATGGAACTGGGATTTATTAATATCACCATAGACATTTTAAACTGAAACTAATGGAAGAACTCTGATCAAACAGATGCAGACTCCTGACTGCATCTCCTTGTTAGGCACTAACCATAGGCCAGGAGCTGACCTAACTTTGTGGGTACTTTTTTCTTGTTTTAAGTAGTGATTTTGCTAACCCCATTGCTGTGTCGCATGTTGTTTAACAGTGCCTAAGAATTTAGAGTAGTGGGGTGCCTAGTATGTGCCAGCATACCTCAGTGCAGTAAAATGAAGAGTTAGGAGATTCAGAAAGATATGTTTTAACTGTAGCAGATGATTTGGGAGTGTATTTTAAAGTTTTAAATTATTTTTTATTTAAGATTTAGAAACTACCGAATCAAAGATTAGGCCCAATGAAAAATGCATGTCTCTGTAAACTAGGTGTTAGAATTACAATGTATATACTGGGTGGCTAGTTCTAAAAAATAATAGTTTGTTTCAGGGATTTGTTATTGTTATAATACAGATGGAACACAAGAAATCTTCCTACAGGTGCTTAAAAATCATTTTTTTTATTAACATCAGTGGTGTAACTTGATCATGACTTAAATTTCTTGTTAATAGGCCATTGTACAATCTTTGCCAGATGTTTCCTGGGGCAGCCAGTGATAGTATTAAGTTTATCCTTCGAGACGCTGCACATGACATGGAAGAAGTAATTGAAGTCAAAGGCCGTGCAACGTTTCCAGGATTAGACATGGTAATGAATGCATACTGCTAGGAAAACCTCTTGTTCTCTCTATTAGTACAGAAATGCCAGTAAATGAGAGATGACATTAAATTTAATTTTATATTTATGTAATGTATGTAATGAATTATTAGCATCTATGACTTTTTAAGTTTCTCAGTTATTTAAATTCTCTCTGGAGATAAGTTTTAACAAAAAACCCCCGTAACAACAATAATTAAAAAAAAAAAAAAAAAAAAAACGAACCTGAGAAACAAACCACCCCCACCACAGGGTTCTTCAGAATAAAAGTGTGACTGTAATATTAGTGAGAGGACAAGATCTTAAAATTGCCCCTCCGTTTTTCATAGCAAAACATTCCTTGTTTTCCTGATGAAACATAAATGGGTAATTCTAGGAAGAAGTGGTATTGTCAGTTACGTCCTGATTTCCTTAATTTTGTTAAGTGCAAACATTTTAAAAAGTGCTCCATAGAAGTGCACTATCTCCTAGGTTAACAAAAATAGCAATGACATATTATAGGTATAAAAATGCAACATTTCTTAGTACTTCATATATGATAACTGCTAAATTAATGACTCAAAAAGAATTGACCTTTCCTTCTTATATTAGTAATATTTCAAAATTTCAGTGGCCATGCTAAGTGTGAACAGACTGCTTTTTCAGTGTTTAGGTAAAGGGAGTTGTTAGGGAGTTCAAGAATGGAGCATATGGAAAATGAGTATTTTTTTATTGTAGTAAAAAGTTTCAAAGACAAAACATGAGCCAGTAACCCAAAGGGAGCTACTGGCTTTTTGTCTCCCAGCTTGATGAAGCAGTGCTGCCTGATGGAATAATTAGACTATTGAAAGAAAATAGACTGAAGGATTTGCTTAGAAGACTTGGTTCTTACAGCTTGGAAAATATTTATGTTGAGTTCTTTTGAAGAGTCTTTATTCAGGATGTTTTGGATTTTGCAGGAAATGCATTTTAGAGAGCTTTTAACTTATGTTTTTATTTTGTCACTGTCACCCTTAGGTGACACTCCACTTCTGACTTTCAGTCTCTTCAGTGGACTTTTTCAGGTTTCAAGCCATCATTATCTTTTAGGGTGGATTTATATCACTGTCCTATTCTCAAATGCTTGTTTGAATGAACATTCATTAGACCAGTTGCGTTAGTAGACCTTACATGTGCCTATAGTTAATCTAACCTGAAATTTGGACTGTGGTGGTTAGTAACCAAAACCGTTCAGGAGAATATTTGTTTACAACAGAAACTTTGTGGAGAGAAACAGAGCTGAAACAGTAAAACTTTAGTTGTGTCTAGCTTACTATGTAAATATCCACTTAGATAATTTTCAGTATTACTTCACAACTGATGTTTAACATCCTTAAGTCTTGCCAGGAGGTCACTTGTAGCTCTCTAACAAGTCCCCTTCAGTAAAAGTGTACCTAATCACTCTTTAGTTCTTTTGGCTGCAACCATAATTTGTTGATGTGTGATAATTACTTAACTGTCTGTGTTGAGGACCTGTTGAAAGGTGTCACAGGTCCTGTGTGGCCACTTGCTCATTTTTTTGTGGTGTGAAAATATGTGATTGTGGTGGGCTGAAGGGGGTCATATTTTCTTACAGAGTAAACAGGGTTGGGAGGCATAGTTCCTTCTTGGCTGTTCTTTCAGCTGCCACATTGAATTAGTGCAGTGTTAGACCTATAATGGATATTCCATTTTCTCATGGAACTTAAACAGTCATCTCAGTAAATAGGTCATGTATCATACCAGATTTCTCAAAATTATGTATATTGTAGTATTTTTAGACTACTACATGGCAGTCACTTATTCATCAGTTACATATGTGTAAAGTCAAGATCCTGGAAATAATGTCTTACTATATTTTGCCTTACTCTGTTTTATGTGCTATCAGCTTATTTATTTGAAAATTACATCTCTGCTGTTTCCAACTTCTGACTTCTGGCATCCAGTTGTAACACCTGCTTTTATTTACATGAGTCAGCTACTTACAAAGGTATGTCTATGATGTTGCATCTTAGTATATAACTTCATTTCTATGTTTCTTCCTAGGACTCCAAAAATAGGTGTTAGTATTGATATGTATATATATTGGAAATGTACTGAAAAGGCAGATTTATGTTTACTAGAGTCACAGATAGTAATCGGAAGAAAAAGTGAAGAGGAAAAAACCCTTGCAGAGTTACAGTCCAACTCACAAAACCATATCTAATCATTTTTTTCAAGCTGTCACACAAGAATTCCTTATATGAGAAATCACACAGCACTAATAGAACAGACTGAACACAGTCTCAAATCATTCGTTACTGATTTCTCTTCCATTTATTGCATTTGTTCCTACTTAAGATACTTAAAAATTGGCAGTATTTTGTTTTCCTTGAAAATGTACCTAATGAAATGCATTGCAGTGCAGTTAAAATCCTTATTTTTCGATACAAATATCCTGTTTATATGTTTCGAAAGTCTTGACCTAGTTGTTCTACTGCTGTCAGATATTCAAGTTGCTCTGAGCCTTATATTTCCTTTGTTCATTTCTGAAGAACTTACTGTTTGTGGTTTAGCACCTTCTAGTGGCTAAACCAGTTCTGACAGACTGCTTACTCAATTCTGCATGTACTCTTTAGTGAGGGCAAGGGAAAGCCAATATGTTTTTCATTTAAGTCCAACGGGTGTAATTTTACAGATTTTAAATGTATACGACTTATTTAATATGTCTGCTTTTGGGGAGATCCTATATTTGTGATCTATAGACTTTTAACTAGGAATATTTTGTGCCTTTTTTTTTCTTTTAGTGTCGCATTACAACATTGCAAGATGTTATTAAAGGGTTATTTATATGCTGTTTGTTCCTGGAATACGTATCTCTCTCCAGAAGATTTGTACCAGAAGTCATCAATTTTCTTCTTGGCATACTTCACATATCTCTGCCCAAAAAACAGGCCCAGGGTGAGTTTGTTTAGAGAAAATGAATAATAAATTTTAGTATTAGTTTATTTTTTAAATGTCAATAAAAATATTTCACATGGAATTTATTGTTTAGAACAAAAGACCACAATCATCTGCTAGGTTAGCCATACACGACCTTGATTCTTGGGCATCTTGTTGTGAACACTAGATCCTCTAGTGTTGTTGGCAGGAAGGAAAGAACTGAAGTTACTACAGGAAATTAAGTCATGTTGCCCACAGTGCAGTATTTTTGCAATGTTGTTCTTCTAAATAGACTGTGTGATTGGACTGTGCTCTGAAATTCACAGTCCCTAACAGATTCCCAGTGGGTACCCTGTATCTTCACAGTGAGGCAGCAGCTAATGCTGCAGATACCCTCCCTCTTCAGCTAATAGCAGTACCACCAAGATAAATGAGAGCAGTATATCACAAAGTTGGTGGTTTTCCTTTTTATTTATTTGGCATGGATTTGTTGTAGTGTAACAGACAGCAGCTATCTCCACAAGCAGGATTAGTCTGTGCTGTAACATAACTGTGTAAACTTAGCAACTTGAACAGACAACAGGGAGAATAAAACTATCTTTTCAATTCGTCCATATGCTAGCAAACTATTTTTATTTGCCAGTCTTCCTATTTCTTCAATTTTTTTTTTCTTTTGGGTTCATTTCTAGCTTTAAAGTTACTCTAGATCTGGGGCTTTCTTGTTGACAAGTTCAGTGACAATAATTCACTTATGAAGAGCTTTGTCAGAGCATAGTAACAAATTTGTGTGTTCTCTGTCTGGGTCACTCTTGAGTGTCACTTAGCGTGTGTGAAGAGACTGCAGGCAGGATATTCTCAAGTGCAAAATTCAGTTATTTGTTGGCAAACTCACAAGACATCTGGGATGTAAAGAACTACAGGCTATGTATTAATATGCTCATCACTCTTGATAAGACACCTGAAGAGTCTCTGTTCTCTAGGTAATAATCAGTCTGGTGAGGAAGGTTAAGCCGCTGTTGCTGCAGTATTCCAGTAAATCTTCAGCAGTACTGAGTGGTTGTCTTGCAGCTCCCTTCTTTTTTTCCCTTTAGGATTTCTGTCTTTTTCCATCCTGGCATTTTTTTTCTTTTGAATTCTTGAGCTACTAATGGTCCCTTTCTCAAGAAGCTGCAATTTCACCTTTATTATCTTGTATGGTTGTACTCTACAGGCTTTCTCCCAGCTGCTTCTCACAGCTTAGCAGTTTCCTCTGAAGTGTGAGCCAAGGTTACACAGCTGGGCTGCATCAGAGCTAAGCCATGGATTCTCAGAACACAGGCAGCTGAACTCTTAGAAGGAGTTGGGAAGAGGTTACAGAGTGGGTGGGTTACATAGCACTTAAAGTATTTTCTCCTTTGTGTAATCTCTTAGGAATGTTTGATCTACAAAGGTTTTGGTATGGTTAAAATATAAGATTCTGCAAGATAAGAAACTATTTAAAAATATTTAGCGGTAATTGATGATCAAGTGTTAACCTTTTTTTTAATTTTATTTTAATTTCCTTTGTATTTCTGTTAATGATTTTTCACTAGTTAAATTTGCATGGTGTTGGTTTCAGTTAGCAGTGAGGAATAGCTCAATAAAAGATACGTTAGAGGCACAGTGTTCCCTTTGAGAATTTTTCAGTCAGTATTGATGTTTTGACGTTATCAAAGTATCCAATCATGTTTTTAAATATTCATGGTAGAAGTATTGCTGATAAATGGGATGGTTAGGCTGTCAACACAGAATATTTTTAAAATGAGCACAGAGCCAGCTCTCTGGAATGTTGGTATACTGTTACCAAAAAATTTCTTGGGGCTCAATTTTGACAGTAAGTAGATTCAGCAAATAGAGCTCTTATTGTTTTAATTTTATGAGCTTGATCCATAGATTTCTCACATGAAGAAATTATATGGAATACAACTTCATAAAAGACTGAAATACAGTCTGGTTTAGACTTAAAAAACAGTTATTGCCTTAAAAAAGGAGAAAAGCTGGAGGTGGAAGGAGTGGGAAGGAATTATCATTGTTCATAGCTTTAGCTAATGGAATTGTTAATGAGATCTGCTGTCCTCTCACAAGTAAAGCAGATAATAAAGCTCGCATATCTTAGTTCCTGATGTTACATATGTCTGTGTGTCATAATCTCACAACTTTGGGTCTCAAACCTTATGAATCTTTATTTAAACATATTGTCTTCTGGCCTGTCTGTAAAGAGCCATGTGCAGGTTCTAGAGCATGTAAATAATCTTTAATTGCAGTTTGAAAGAGTTTTGAAATAAGTTCCATTGTAAGCTTGCAGGATGTTTAGGAAAACAAAGAAGGAAAAAAAAAAAGGTCCAGCACAGAGGCTGCAAATTATTTTCTCCCTTAGCCATGAAATTCCTCAGATGCTTCTTTCATGCTGCTCTGTAAGTACCATTTCACAGATACCAGCTTAAGATCAGAAGCATAATGATTCTTAGATGTTTTCTGTATGCCCTGCCCCAGTATGTATTCTGTGTTCCATGCTATTCTTGTTTTAAAACTACTTAGCTGGGGTGGCAGAGGACTTTACAGCATGTATCTGAGGGCTCCTGTTGAAAGGTCACAGGAGAGGCTTGGTGGTGTACTGTGGGCTCTCCCTGCTCCAGCTCACTGTGCTGCTTGATCACTTTCTGGTCAAAGCCTTTTACTTGTAACTCCATGGGAAAGTCCTATGCCTTCCCTTTCCTCTTAAGCATATCAAATACTCCATTCTCACTGGCACGTTAACTGTGCATCCTGTTCCCCATACTTAGAATCATAGAATGAATCATGGAATGGTTTGGGTTGGAAGGGACCTTAAAGATCATCTAGTTCCAACCCCCCTGCCCTGGGGGGCACCTTCCACTAGACCAGGTTGCTCAAAGCCCCATCCAACAAGCCTTCAACACTTCCAGGGATGGAGCATACACAGCTTCTCTGGGCAACCTGTTCCAGTGTCTCGCCACCCTTACAGTAAAGAATTTCTTCCCAATATCTAATCTACATCTACCCTCTTTCAGTTTAAAACCATTACCCCTTGTCCTATCACTCCACTCCCTGATTGAAGAGTTCTTCCCTGTCTTTCCTGTAGTACTGGAAGACCGCTATAAGGTCCTCACTGGACTCTTCCCCAGGCTGAACAATCCCAACTCTTTCAGCCTTTCTTCATAGGAGATATGCTCCAGCCCCGGATCGTCTTCCTGGCCCTCCTCTGGACCCACTCAAGCAGGTTCATGTCTTTCTTATGCTAGGGGCCCCTGAGCTGAACACAGTACTCTAGGTGGGATCTCACCAGAGCGGAGTAGAGGGGCAGAATCACCTCCCACAACCTTCTGGACACACTTCTTTTGATACAGCCCTGGATGCAATTGTCATCCTGGGCTGCTGGTGCACATTGCTGGCTCATTCAGTTTTTCATCCACCAGTACCCCCAAGTCCTTCTCTGCAGGGCTGCTCTCAAGCCACTCATCACCTAGCCTGTATCCATGTTTGGGATTGTCCTGGCCCAGATGCAGGACCTTACACTTGGCCTTGTTGAATGTCATGAGGTTCACATAGGCCCACCTCTCAAGCCTGGCAAGGTGCTTCTGGATGGCTTCCCTTCCCTCCAGCATGTTGACCGCATCATGCAGCTTGGTGTTGTTGGCAAGCTTGCTCAATCTCATTGTCCATGTCCCCAGCAAAGATGTTAAATAATACTGGTCCCAGTACGGACCCCACGCATCACTGGTCTTCACCCGGACACCGAGGTGTTGACCACGACTCTCCGAGTGTGACCATCCAACCAATTCCTTATCCACTGAGTGGTCCATCTGTAAAATCCATGTCTCTGCATTTTAGAAACACAGATGTTTTGTGTGCCAGTATCAAATATTTTGCACAAGTCCAGGTAGATGATGTCAATCACTCATCCCTTATCCACCAATGCTGTAACTCCATGACTGAAGGTCACCAGATTTGTCAGGCATGATTTGCCCTTAGTGAAGCCATGTTGTCTGTCACTAGTCACCTCTCTGTTTCCATGGAGGGTTTCCAGGAGGATGTGCTCCATGATCTTGCCAGGCACAGAAGTGAGACTGACTGGCCTGTAGTTCCCCGAGTCTTCCTTTTTTTCCCTTTTTAAAAATGGGGGTTATTTTTTCTCCTGTTCTAGTCACTGGGAACTTCACCAGTCTGCCACAACTTTTCAGATGTGATGAAGAGTGGCTTGGCAACTTCATCTGCCAGTTCCCTCAGTACCCTTGGATGCATCTTATCAAGCCCCATGGACTTGCACACCTTCAGGTTCCTTAGATGGTCTCAAACGTGATCTTTTCCTGCAGAAGGCAGTACTTCATTCTCCCAGTCCCTGCCTTTGAATGCTGTGAACTGGATGATGTGACTAGAGCACTTACCAATGTTTGTACTCATGCTCCAGTGTTTACCATTATTTTAGAAAAACGTAATACTGATAAATTATTTTTTAGGCAATATGATTAAAAATGTAAAAAGAGTTCTTGGTCGGTCTTCCTTCAGAAAGCATGCTTAGAATTGATCTTGTTTAATGGTTATTGTTCTTGGTTTTTAGGTTATACTGTAGTGCATCCATTTACACCGGTGGGGAAAAATTTAGAACTGCTTTTGGTGTGTGATAAGAAGGATCTGGAAAGTTGGCAGAAGCAAAATCTGCCATTGAGTATTGTGACAAGATTAAAGGAAACCAGCACAACAGAAATGAATCATATCAGGTATGTGGGGAATGTGAACAGAAGAAATCCCAAACAGACCATCTTTTGGGTAATCTCAGTGATGGTGTTCTTTAGGAGTAAAAATAAGAGTAGTGAGTTGTTCTGCTTTTCTTTTTTTTTTTTATGGTACTACTCTGTAGCATATGAAATTGCTTATCTTTTGCCAAAACATTATGCAGGGCACTTGTTGGAGTGCTCAGCCCTTCCATTCATTTTTGGTACAGCTGTGAACTGAGGAAGATGATGTAGAGGCATAGGAGGTGCTCAGTACTTTGAACTGTCGAGCTCTTCAGAAGCAAATAACTGTATTTACATACAAACTGTGTTAGAAAGTGTCACTTAATTAATAAAACTTAAGTAATGTTCAGCCTCATTTTTCACCTTGTGCATGTGTTATGGTATAACTTATTTCAGGGATGAGTAAACATTTTGTTAACGAAGTTCTAAAAGAAACCCAAAATAACTAATTCTGTTTCAAAAAAGTTTTAGAACTTCAGAACTAGTACCAGGACGCTTTCAGAACTAGTATAAAAACTTCCTACTCTACAGAAGGGGCAAAGACAAAATACTGCCTTGTGCTCTGTGCACTGACATAAAGATTTGTTGCTCACGGATTTCTTGGGTATTCACTTATAGTAGAAGAGTGACATTTTTACTCTGAATTAACAACTAGAAATAGCCTCGTAACTGGTTCTGTCAGGCAGCCTTAATAACAGACACTGCTAATGCTCCCAGATTTAATGAATTTGATTCATCTTATTTGAAAATCTGCTACAGTTTCTGCAAGTGAAATTGTTAAATTCTTTTGTGCATTAACAGGTTATCATGTCTAGCCCTGTGCTTTGACCTTATTAAAAAATGTGCAGCTCTGTATGAGTCTTTACCATCGTTCCATGAAATAATGCATCCTGTCAGAACACTTCTTACTCAACACGTGCCAGTGAATGAATATCCTGAACAAATGCAGGTATGTGTTCCTCAAGAATGAGATAATTGATATGATTGTTTTATTAATAAATTCTGTGATCTTCATCTGTGCTTAAACAAAAACCTAAGCATAAGCATCAGTGAGATCTTTTTTTTCAATGGTCAAGCATTTCCCCTTTGTGCTCCTCAAAAATCATAGTGACATTTCTGTGGGAAAACAAAAGAAGAGGGCAGAATGTTTAGAAAAGATATTTTGTTTTCACTGTGTATCTTGCTCGTATAATTGAAGAGAATAGCACTTAACTTGTAATAATGTACCTTTCCATATTTATAAGAATAGTCCAGTCATCCAGTTGCTCTTGTACTTTTGTAATGAATCTGTAAGTCCTTGGTTCAACCAAGTATGTGTACCAAATTTATGTAGTATTTATAACTAAGTAAAACTAATGTAAATATGCCTGGTCAGTTACGTTATTTAGAACAGGGCAGTTGTTTCTTTTTCTAGCAACAAGGTTCAACTTTTTAATTTGTCTCTTCTGAATGTAGCAGAATTGTCCTCTCCTCAAAGAGGCATCATGAAATACCCTTAGGGAACAGGATTTTGTAACGTAAGTGATGCAGAATGGCCTATATTTTTTGCTATCAAAACAAACAAGATGAACAATCATTCTTAAAATGACCCTGAAAGGCAGAGTCTGAGTTAAACTGGCTTTAGTCTTGCTTCTTCCTCTGTTAGGTGAAACTACCTGCAGACCTTTCTTATTGTCCGTGGTATCATCGTAATAGACTTCCAAAAGTGTTTAAAAATTATCCATCCTGGAAAGCTTACAGCATCTCAATGTTAGCAATGTCCTAATGAATAGCAGTGATTTTACCGAGAAAAAGAACATATGGGGAGAACATTACCATTGATTCAATTTACAATAGTTTGTAAATTATGGTGTCTTTGATATGCTTTTAAAATTGTAATTTGATTTGCATTTTCAGGAATGGTATTACAGTGCTCTGAAAGAGCTAGAGAGCAAAGTAAAACAGTATACCCCACTGATATGTGAGAAAAAGAAGCCCGTGCCATTGAAACAGTATACACCTAAAATTGTGAAAGTGTAAGTAAAGCAACACTTGATGCAAAGGAAAAGTGTGTTTAAACATTAAGATTTTCAGCAAGCTAGAAGGATTTGGAAAAGAGGACATAAAACAGATAACTGTTTTTCTGATAGATTTTGTGCGCAAATCACGAGGGACCAGCTACTTGGGTGGTAGGGAGGGAAAGGAAAAGGAAGGAGAAATTCTAATAAATAGAGCAAAGATTATCATGTGGAAAAAGTAGCACTGGAAATCAACTCTTGCCCATATAATAAATTTTAAATGAATAAATTTCAGGATGAAAAGAGATTGCTGTTATTATCTAGTCAGGTGCTTTACCAAATGCTCTATCAAGCACTCAAGTGTGAAGAGCAACAGTGGGTAGTTCATATGTATATGAACTATACGAAGGTAAGGATGGATGGGAAAGTACCGAGGGATGCTTCACCGGTGCAAAAGATAAGGCAGGCTATTCCTGTATTCTGCATCACAGATCATAACAAATAATCGGTCAGATTAAGCGTTCCTTTAAGCATGCTTACTTGCCCTATTCCTCTCTTTCCCCCAACCAGGCAGCTTTCTGCCTTCAACAGTGGCAATGACAAAAAAACTTGGGGGAGTTTTTCCTGTTTTTACAGAGCTTGCAATGACCATGTGCATTTTTGTATTCTCTTTTGAGATTAAATTTTTAATAACACTAGTTTGGTTTTGTAGATAATAGAATGGTATTCTGATTCCGGAAGTTTGCCTATTGGCTGCTGACTTACTTAGCCACTTTGGTTGCCTACAGGGGCATAAATTCTCTGCCTTATTTATTCTAGTAATTAAAGAGGACAACTTTCCTTTGCCATACGTGTATATCCCTGAGTAACTGATCAGACTTCTGTGGAATTCATCTGCAGAGAAAGTCTGCAAAAACTTAAAATATTATTGGGAGATTTCATCTTTCTCCAGACATTTTTAATCCTTTTTGTCTGGCTTTTTCAGTCTGTTCAAAATGTAGGCTACGTATGGGGGATTGAAGTGTAAGTGTCGTCTGCTTGTTGTTTGCATGATGATGATGACATGCAGTTAGAAGGTCTGGTGAGTGTTTTCCCAGTATGTTCATTGGGCAGCTCCTTATTTTGCAAGTTAATCATATAGCATGCAGGAATTCAAATATTGAGTTAGTATTCGTACAAAAACTCACTCCTTATAAACATGAAAAAGTTGGTTTTGTTAAGGTGTTCTGTACTCACACATACATTCTCATTTCAGTTTAGAGTTTGGAAGAAAGCAGGGAGGCAGCAAGGAGGAACAAGAAAGAAAGCAGTTGATTCAGAAGCATAAACGTGAACTTAAAGGAGCCATCCGTGAGATTCGGAAAGATAACCAGTTTCTGGCTAGAACGCAACTTTCAGAAATCATGGAGAGGTAATGTAGCCTTTATTTCAGCAACACTTTGGGGGTTGTTTGTGTTCATTTCTTTGCTGCGTGCCAAGAGTGACAATAATGATCAACCATACTAAACTTAAATAAATAGAATCGGACCATTTTAGGAAAAACGAACATTTTCAATAGAGATCATTTTAAGTATTTTCAACTTTGCGGTTTCATTTCTCTAGTTTAAGAATATGTGGAGTGTTTCTACTTTAAGTGTGTGTTGGAGTTGGGGGTCTTTTTTATAAATTAATAATTATTGTGTAAATATACTTACTTAATATAATCTTTCTGAAATATTTTATATCTTGTTTGTTTTACAGAGATTCAGACAGAAAAAGAAAAGTGAAAGAGCTTCTTGGTAGCCTTGCTACACAGGAAGGTGAATGGAAAGCAATGAAAAGGAAAAAAGGGAAGAATTAATTTGGACTATCTACAGCAGGAAACTTTGTTTTTACTACACTATGAAATACCCTGATCCTATGGCTTTTGTGCAGATTTTAATCGCATTCTTTGAATGCATTCCTTTTGAGGAGACATCATCAGATCTGTCTGAAAAAGTGAACCAGCTTCTTGGAAAAACTCACATGTTTTTGTAAGGAAAATAAAAATAACACTTTTGTATGTGGTATAGTTCTGTTTATTTTAATAATAGAGAATATTTGGATGAATAATCAGAATTCTTAGGGGTGGGCGCGACCAGGTTTTAGTCTAACTTGAACTATATACACACAAAAAAAACTCTAAAGCAGAAATGTTCTGTTACCTTTTTAATATGGAATAATGGCAGGCATCTCTCATAGTGGTAGTATATTTGCAATTTAAGCAGTAACATTTTAATTAGTCTGTAGCATTGGGACATTCTGATTCATGGAGTAACGGAATTGGCTTTCAAGCAGAAGTCCTTTGTTAAAACTACATGTCCATTCATCTCTACAGTAAGTTTTGAATTGAACACAGCTCTGAAATTCTTAATAATCTAGGTTAACTAGAATTCCTCAGTGTGTTCATAACTGTCTGATTTAAGTGGAGAGTGAAATCCTTAACTCTCTTCCGCTTATTTTATCATGTATATCTAATTACTGATAACTGCCCAGCATGATTTTGGAAAATACCTGCTCTTCAAACAGAGCCAATAAATATTTCTAACTCTTTTTTTTAATACTATATTTGTGAAGAGACATTGCAACGAGACAAAGGGCATCACAGTTATTTAAAGGTGCTAGTCTGAACTAGGTTCACCATTCAGTTATTCGCTGTAATCTAGCTATTTGATAAGTTCAGTGACAGTTGTTATGTATTGAAGAAAATTGTAATATTTTCCTGGAAAACTCTTATGAAAATCAAATCCCCTTTCACAGTAATATTCCAATTTCAGTATAAAGAACATCCTATAAAGAGTGAACTAATTGCCATGGTTCTTTACAGAAACAAACAAACAAAACCCAAAAACCTCTTCCATTTTCAAACACACTTCCTAGATCTGATCCTGTGTGTTTTGGCCAATAGGTAACTCAGACATGGTAATGCTTACCTACATTCATGAAGAAACACTTAACTGCCGGCAGTAATCTGATTTAACAGTTGGGCCTGATTGTTTCAGACTGGCTTAGAGTGGTTTTTTTCTGGTTTTTGTTTGTTTGTGTGTTTTCAAATGAGACTCGTAATGGAAGCAGAACTAAAACTAGAGGAGGGTGAGTTGAAACACTTAAGTTTTACATTAAAACTCTAATGACAAAACTATCTTTGTAAGGTAAGTCTTGTTAAAGGTTTACATATTTATGTTCTTAAAAGAGAAAAGCACTTTATTTGAAGAAAACGGCTTTTATTGAATTTCACTATGACTAGCAATGCGAGTAATGTGTGATTCTCATCATCTTTTTTGGCTTGCAAAACCAGTTGTATTGTGTTAAAATAGGCTGGAGACTATGTACGTGTGGGGGAGATACTCATGTCACACAAAAATTAGTAAGATTTCTGTGTTTGAAAGCCACTCACACATCTGAAAACAAATACATTTTCAGTTAACCTTTCCAAAATCAGTAAAACCGTCTTCTGAAAATTCAAAGGGATGTCAGTATACCTCCTGTTTTATTTCCAGTTGGCACAATATGGATTCTTTTTCTTCTTTAGAAAAAGAAAAAAAATATTATCTTCAAAACCAAAACTTTATGTATAGTTCAAGCCAAGAACTTAAGACTGAAGTAATGAGGAAGGAGCTAACTTCCTATTTCATGCTATAAATCAGCACTTTCAGTTTGGGGTTTTAGTGTCCATACTTCTCCTTTGCACAAATAAACTGTCAAAAAATATTATTGTAAATTTATCTGACTTTATTTTTCCAACAGCAAGTAGCTTCAGAGGATTTACTCAGCGGGGTATAAGAATCACAGAGGCTGACAGATGCACTTTGATTCTCGGGCAGTGATTTTTTGATACCACTTGCAGCTTGTTATTCCTCAGTAAGGGAGTTCATAAAGAAATAAGGGAGAGTCACAAGTAAGATGGGATGAGAGTGGGATGAGAGTGTTTGCAGGAAAGGACTTTTCTGGGACAAGAGAATGAGAAGGGATATCTTGCAATGCTGATTAAAAAAGATAAAGGACAGGGAAGCCTCAGTTGATAAACTTGCATGACTGTTTCGGAATGCCAGATTGAAACTAGCTGTGTTTGAAATTATGCTGAATGAATATCACTGCGTGCATTTTTACGAATTGTATTGTCAATATTTAAAATCATATTTAATATTCTAAACTTGGGACTAATGGTGATGCTTTATGCATAGTATTTTACATGACTAGAAAAGTAGGACTACCTAATCTTGCCTCAGCTTAATAATCAATGTGGTCGGATAGTTCTGCCATTGTGGTGGTGCTCTAATACTGCAGAAGGTTGTAGGAAGGTCTGGTCATTTGGACTACAAAGGGCTTGGACAAAATTGAGAGTCAGTAAACCCTTTCTCACCGTTTCTTGAACACAATCACGTTCACCAATTACTCTTTTGTCTTCGTGTTGCTATTAAATCAGGAATTGTTGTAACAGACCTTTTGACACATCTGTTATCAATTATAAATCTGTTATTAATTAGCCAAAAAAAGAAACTATTCTGTAACTACAATCAAGTCATGAGACACAAAAAAGGAAAATTTCCATTTTGCCTTTAGTTCAGCTGGCAGTTCAAGCTAACTTATCTGTCAACATCAGCTATCCCAGAGAATAGCTACCCTGAATATGAATACTGTAAAGAATAGGGTGAGAATAAAACTGTTCAGCTAGAATTACCTTATATATGACAGCATGAAAACCTTTCTTATCAGTTTGGTCTTTTAGTTGTCAGCTGAAAGCTGGTGTGCAGTTTGATATTCTTAGTTGTGCCTTGCAGAAGTTATCATCTACCGTGGTGTTACCGTTTTCTGTGTTAAGCCATCACTTTTTGCCTTCAGCTTCTGTTGTGTGGAGGTTTGGAGGCTGCTCCTCAGCTCAGCAGGTAGAGTTTATTGTGAAGCAAAAATGGATCTCCTATGGCTCTGTTGGGCAGAGGCTGGTGTCTCCAGCAGTGCAGCCTGTTCAGCTGTAGGAACTGGTGGGGCTGCTTTCCTAAATATTATATTTGTATATATAAAACACGTGCCTTCTGGGCACATCTGGAAAATGTAAACAAAAGCTATGACATAAAACATTTGGCAGCTTTATCACAATGGCATTATTCATAATCTGAGGCTGAGAGGTGCTATTTATTCAGGGGGCCAAAACCTTCCTGCAAGATGTGCTCCTTTTGGTCTCTGATGCGAGTTTGTCACCTAAGCTAAACAGGTACATTCTTTGTTTATGAGAAGGTGCAAAGGAGTTTAGCAGTCCCCCGAGACTGCAACATTAAGAAGGGTGTTCACTGACACGAGGATCATGTCTACTTCTGATCTTCCCCATTTTGTCAGTTGTTACAAGACAAAAGGCTTAACAAAGTTTTTAAGTCCCCAAGTGTATTGGCTATGCCATCTTGTATAGTTAAAATGTCTGGTTATTTTTAAGGGCGGAGTGCGTGTTGGTTTGTTTGGTTTTTTTTCAGTAAACTTGGTCTGGCGTGGATAACTAAAATTTTCCATGCAGTCTGAACACTGCACTGAATACAGACTAAAATGAAGACCCTGTATGGCATTAAATCCTTTAAAATATTAATGTTTGGGTTAATACTATTGCTGTTTAGCAACAGAGCAGAAAAATAAAAGCCAGAGTGGAATAGGTGTTACTTGAATAAAAACAAAACAAAACAAAAAAAAAAAGACTGACATAAGAAAAAAATTATGTTAATAAAAGTAGTCTAAATACCAAATTTAAGTTATTGTCTGTCAAACCTGTGAGGCTTTGGACTGGCTGTCCAGTGGGGAAGGGTGGGCAGTGACCTATCTCGTTCTAGAAACAGCGCAATGTGTTCTCATGCAGGATTGTATGACATGGTTGACTGCAGTAACACAATTGGGCTCAGTGATGTGCAAAAGCTTTAGGCTGGTAAGTTTAACAACAGGAAGAGCTGGATTTTTTTAATTTTTTTTTTTTTTTTTTTAACGCATCTGAGTTCAGATGGTGCCTGGTCAGTTATATGCAATGATTCAGAGCCAAAAGAGTATATCTACCTATATTTTCCAGACATTAAATGATTATTCATGCTTATCTGGAGCACCTTGAAGCAGAAGCTCGCCTCCAAGTCAACAGCAATCCTTGCGTAGATCGAGGTTCAGAGTATGAACCATATCTACCCCATTTCTTTTTTCACACCAGATTGGGTACGTGAAATGCCCAGGTAAACAAGCTGCTCGCTGTTTAACCTAACTGGCAGGTTAATCCTGATGTTACGCTTGAATAAGCTGCTCCAAATGTAATCGCTTGGGGAATCCGTGACAGAGATGTCACTGTTGAGTGAAAGGCTCTCATCCAGGTGTTAATAAATCCACACCACCACCAGGACTCTATTACCTTGAAGGGAACCAGAAGCCCTTTCAACAACTTATGTATCGGCTTTAAACACTTTATTGGCAGATCCTTATGTACTTCAGACGATGAAGGCACATGTGCCTATTCCACTTGTGACCATATACTCACATTTTAATTAGGCAGCTTGGACACCTGGAGAACGATACTGGAAGGTGCTATCAATATCAAATTATTCATGTTCTCTGTGTTAAAAAACTTAAGTCTTTTCAGGGAGCGGTTTGTTTCAGGAACAGTCGCCATCTTCTGCAACTACCTTTTTCTGTTTGTCAGATACCAGGAAACTTCCATTTAGTGAAGCTGCCGCTCTCTGCTGCTGTAATGGGGCTGTGTGGCAACTAACGAAAGAACATCCTTCTCTTTTTGGAACTAAAAAATCCTTAAGGCAAGAGGGAACTGCTGTGGTTTGAGGTACGAGATACCCAGTTAAACTGTTAATTTACGAGGACCGAGGCTATTTTGACAAGGCCCCTTCCCTCAGCCCGGGTTTCAAGACCCCCTCGGCGGCCGGGCCCTGCCTGGCCGCTCCCTCAGCCCCCAGCCGCGGCGCTTCCCGCCCGCCGCGCTGAGGGGAGCCGGCCCGGCCAACGCCATCTCGCTCACAAGGCGGGCTCCCTCCTGCTCCCAGCCCGGCGGCGCCCGGTACAGGGCCAGCAGAGCGGCTCCATCCCCAGCCGGAAGAGGAAGGCCGCCGGGGCGCTGTGGAGGGCCGGGGAGGAGCTGCCGCCGCCCGCAGCGTCCCCAAGGGAGGGGCTCTTGGCAAGGCGGAGGGGACCCACCCGCGCACCCGGCGGGCCCGGCCAGGCCCCCCTGAGGAGCGGTAGGTGGCCCCGATCGGGGCAGGCTCTGCCGGCGGCGTGGGAGGGCGGGCGGAGGAGCGGGTCTGGGCCGGGCAGGGCGCGCATCAGCAGGGCTGCGGGTCCCCGGGTGTCTGTCCCGGCGGCGGAGGGTGCCTGGCGGCGGGGACAGCGGGTCCTGTCCGCCGACACCACATCTCTCCGGGGCTGGCCCTTTCCCGCTCGGCAGCTTCTCGGTCCTCTGGGATTTGGCTGCTGTGGGAAATTGTGCTTTTTCGGTTTGGTTGGGTGGTTGGGTTTTTTTTAGCCCTCCGATTGAAACTTCTGCTCTTGACCCGAATCGGGACTTTGTTAAGGAGTCAGAGGAGCCTTCCCGAGGCTTAGCAAGGTAAAGGCGGGCCTAGGACATTTCGGAGAGGGGGTGAGGAAAGGGGCGGTAGGGAAACACCAGAAGGATGAAATTCTTCCTGCTGGCTGATGACAAATCTCTGTGCGTTAGGGCAGGGCCAGCTTGGTGGCTGATCCCTTCCTGAGAGGCACAGCCTCAAACCCCGTCCCGGACGGAGCTCGAAGGCAGAAGCGATAAGACACAGATGGGGAGTCCTGAGGGGATGGCTGGGACACAGGTGTCCAGAGAAACAACTTCCCTAAACTGAAAATCCAACCCCCTCGCCCCGCTTTCAAACATGTCTCATAGAAATCAAATGTCATGGTAGAGGTGAAGTGTTTTGTTTTTGCTGATGGGATGCCAGGGCCTGTAAAATGTTTGGTGGTTTCCTGCCTAGCAAAAAACATGGAGAGGTTTGAACAACAAAACTGATGGAGCACAAAGGCAGAAACATTTCGTACCTGGGGATATTGCGTAAGCCCAGAGCAGAGCTGAATGAAAGGTCAGTACTAGCATCAATAGGTTCAAGCTGCACGCCAGCTGAAATGGCCATGAGGGTAAGGTGTAAAGGATGTTACCCTGTGTAAATAATCCTAAAATGAAGTTCAGCTTGGTCATGCAATTCAGTGGATGAACAAACAAATTGGGAGGAAAAACAAGATAGAATCTGCTACAATGAACCCATCCCTCAACTCTTGGCTGGATAGACTTAGGGCCACGGAGGATTTGTCTAAAGGAATGGTTGTTTTGGCTCCAGATGCTCTTATACATTTGGGTAAACAAATAGTGCTAAATATTTGTAGTGGTGATGACTTACTATTTTAAATAAAAGGATCCTGAACTTAACCAAACTGCTCTGTTCACTAGCAGATTTAAGAGTGTTATGCCAAGAGTTTAATAAATGCATTGCAGGTGGCCCCCTTCCACATTTACTTCATAGTGTTTGAATTTTAATAATGCTTCAGTGCTAGTAAACAGAATCCACATGTAAAGAAATGTCACAATATTTATTTCTGAGCATAACAAAGTCTTATGATCTTCAGTAAGTGTAACGAAGTTATATGCACCGGTGCCCTGTATACATAATACGGTATGTCTTGTCTGGAATAGAATTTATACTAAGAATTGCTCAGTGTTTTCAATCTTGACTTATCAAAGTCAATGGGTATTTTGGTATTGATTGACTTTGGATGAAATTCTGTCTCCTTTTTTTACTATTCTAGTGCAACAAACGTTCAGGGATTTTTGCAGTAGAAGGGACTGCAAATTTGTTTTATGATTGAGATACACTGTAATGTTTTACAATTCTGAAGTTTGCAGTTTCATTATTTATGTATTCCTCCTTGATTTTGAGAACTGTTGAAACTGAGGTTTTTTTCAGGATATGCAATGATTTCTTTATTTGTTAAATACTGAACGGGATATGGCCTGCCTCCATCTTGAAGACAGTTTTGGAGGATTATCAAAGTTGATAGTTCTGATATTTCTGACAAATGCTGCCTTAATCACTTGGTGCCACAACTCATATAGCCTATCAATGGCTGTCATCTAGAGAAAGAAAACAATTTTTCAGATTTCAAAATTTTATTGTGGTGTTTCTTGAGTTGCTGTTGCTCTCCAGGATTTATCTTGAAGACAGCATTCCTACAATAGTTAGGAAGTCTGCCTTTTTTTTTTTTTTTTTTTAATTGTTATTGCTTTAGTCATTTCTAGTATACGCCGAAGGCATAAATAACCTATTAGCTACTTGAATGTGGATATTCAAAACAAGAGTGCCCTTTCTTATCTATTTTATTGTAATGCTGAGTTGAAAACATTTGGGAAAGTTGTATTAGCATTGCTCACATGTTAACAACTTTAAATGCTCTTTAGTTCAGTGTTTTATTTGGGATGCTCCTATAATAGAGTTTGTTATCTTATTGCCCTTGTAGCCTGTTCTTGACACGAGCAAACTTGGTGCTGAGCTAATAACCAAGACTAGACAGTTGACATTCCTGTTTCCTTGAAAACCAGGTGGCTTAATATAGCCATAGCTTATATTTATTTTTATGAAGTCTGTAGAGAGCAAGAATGAATCAGCAAGATACTCTTAGGAAAGGCCTGCAAAATGCTTCCTGTTGACTGGATGTAAATGTAACTTTTTAGAACCAGAGCACCTGGGAACATGGCCCTGAGAGAGAGAGAAACCAGCAGCAGCTCCATCAATGACAAGCAAGAACAGAACTGCAGTCGTGTTATTACAATTGTTTTCCTGGCACTCTTCATCGACTTGTTGGGATTCGCTCTCATCTTGCCACTGTTTCCTTCTATCCTTGATTATTACGGCCAGACTCAGGTAAGCAGAGAAAGTCAGCCTGCTGAAAATGTTAGGTATGAGAGCTTTAGGGAAGGATGGAAGAAAAATCCCTTGCCTTGGGGCAAACTAAATAGCTGTAGGCAGAATAATAATATCCAGCCTATTTAAATGGTTCATGGGCTGAATTTGTTTGTGAACCTGCATGAGACTCTTCCCTCTTGCTTTTTCATTAAAATGAGGGATTTGTTTTGGGGAAAATTCAGGTATTTCTTAGGGGCTAGTCCTTGTTATTACCAGTGCATTTGTGACCTACACTGATGTCACTGGTGAGACAGAGTAAAGACAATCCATAATGGATCTGTGTACTGGGGTTTATCTAAGAACTAAAGAGATAAGAGCTTTAACCCTACTTGAATCTTTCACACACTCTCTTGGTCCCGCCCCCAGCATCATGTTCACTAGGTCTCAACTTCATTCTTAGCAGGGAGCTGGCTGCTGGTCTGGGAACACAGGGCATAAAGTTGTGTTGGCTCCCTGCTGCGCAGCTGCTCACAGTTACTGTTCTCAGGTGTTACTGGACAAGATGAAGATGGTGTCAGGGTTGAATTATTTTTGCAGCCCACACCTCTATCTTGCAGACCCTTTCTAACCCCACTCCAACTGCAGCTGTAGCCTTTGTCTTTCTTACAACCCTATCTCTAACCTTGATCATGGGCTCTGATCTCTAGGATCTTCCCACATTTCCAGAGTATTTCCTATAGTCAGGATCTTCACCTTCCTTTCAGGTCCACCTTCTTCTTTTCAAGTCCTCCTTCTCTTTTCAGAAGTCATTCATTTTTGCACAACCTTTTCTTTCTGGACCTACAAGCACCTGGTTCTCCCAGTCTAAATAGTGTATGTGCAGATGGATGGAGTGTGTTTCATATTGCTTTATTAATTGAAAGATTCAGGATGTGCTACTTTTGTTTAGTTCAAGTTTTAGCAATTAGCAGGCCTGATGGTTTAAAAAAGTTCAAATTCAGACATTACCCCACCCAAACACATACACCCAATTATCTTCTGGCTGTTAGCCTTCACAGTTTAAGCTATTTTTAGCCTATGACAACTGATCAGCCACATCATTTTCCTGAGGAGGAGGGAAGGAATCATCTGGCGTTACCTCTAGTTCACTAAGCTCTGATGAAAAGAAAAGTCTTTGAAAATAAAACAGAGAAACTGTCTTCCTGCTTCTATTTCCCAGTTATCTGTTTTGCAGGATGGATTCTATTTGTCATTGCAACGCGGTGTAGACTGGTTTGCAGAGATGGTTGGGATGCCACCAGAGCGGAAATACAACAGTGTCCTGTTTGGAGGTATAGAAACTAAACAAACAAGCTAACAGACACCCCCCCAAAAAAATAATAGTGTGCTGTTTTCAAGTTATTTGCAATGTTGATGTGAGGAATGATGTGATAAATGACCAGAAGTACAAAAAGCATACTTGCCTGTTACTAGATTTAGACTTAAATAACACAGAAAATGTCTCTTACAGTAGGCTGTAAATGATTTTATTTTCACCACACTGATAACAATGGAGAGTTGGACAGCCCCATCTCTGTCATTTGGAAACAACTAGACAAGCAGGAGGAATGGGCCAACAGAAACCTTCTGAAATTCAGTACAGACAAATGCAAAGTCCTGCCACTGGGAAGGAGTAGTCCCTTGCAGTAATACAGTCTGGGCACTGGCTGGTCAGGAGCAGCTCTGGACGCACTGGAGGTCCTGGTGAGCAGCAAGCTGAGCATGAACCAGCCCTGGCAGCTAAAGCGCCAACAGCACCTGGGCTGTATGAACAGAAGCAGAGCCAGTAGGTTAGAGGAAGCAATTGTCAACTTCTACTCAGCACTTATTATACCACATCTAGAGCATTGCATACAGTTTTGGCCTCCCAGTACAATAGAACATTCGTAAACTGTAACGAGTTCAGCAGAGGGCCAGGAAGACAGAAGGTCTGGGTAGCCTTGGCTTGTTCAGCCTGGAGCTATTAGCATCCTTCCAATACCTATGGGGAGGTTATCAAGATGATAGTGAGGCATTTCACTGGTGCATGGTGAGAGGAGAGACAACGGGCATAAGTAGAAGCAAGGGAGGTTCCTACTAGAAATAAGGAGGAATTTTTTCACAGTGAGGATGGCCAGTAAAACAGATTGCCCAGAGAGGTTTTGTAGTCTCCATCGTCAGAGGCTGTCAAACCCTGACTGGATGAAACCCTGAACAATCTGTTCTGACCTTGTAGCTGACCCTATGATCAGGCGGTTGGAGTAGGTGACTTCCAGAGGTCCCTTTTAACCTGAATTATCCTATGATCTTGCCCAATTTGTTCTACGGATTGTTACAGAAATACAGACCTGCTGTTCCTTATTGTCAGACTGCCAGCTGAGGGTCAGGAGCCTGCTGTGCTAGACCCTGCACAGTCACAGAAATTACTCTCCCTTCACAATTGATCTGCACGTGATTGGAGATCAATCAGTAGGAAACACTGGAATTAGAAGCTTATGAGTTCAAGTCTCACCTTCCTGCTGGGCAGTTATAGTGCAGCACTGCTTCTAAATCTCATTAGGCCTGTTAAAAGCAGGAGAACTGCTGACTTGCAGGGTCCAGAAGCATTTGCTGTCACAAGGACGCTGGTGTGGGTGAGCTCCAGTGGCGGTAGTGCAGGAAATCCTGCAGCATTTATGTCACGTTACACAGCAGAGGCTTTTTTGGCTCCTTGCAACCTTAAGAGTTGTGAGGAAACTGGGATTTTGGAGTATGAAGGTATGAGGGTGTCTGGGTTAATTTTAATTGGAAATGCCTAGACCCTCTCCTTTTAGTGAGCTGAGGCCTCCCTCAAAATAAGCAAAAGGCTTTTAAACTAAAAAAAAAAAAACCAAAGAAAAAAAGAAAAACTTTATTAGAATATAAGTGTGAATGTATTGTTACTATTTAAAGTAGGTTATGGGAGTTTAACAGACATTAGAAAGTTTATAAACAGTTTTCCTCTTTCGCACAGCATCCTTGCAGGCATGTTGTTGTTTCTGTGCTCATTACTGTCTTTGAATGATAGGAAACGGTTTTCTTTAATCCCTGAGAAACTGCTTTCTGTCTCCTCTAAGGCCTGACTGCATGCCTGCCCCTTGTTCCTTCTCTCTATCTCAGACTCTTTAAACAAGAGTCTGGGAGCTCAGAATTGTGTCCAGCTTGTTGCCTTTCCTTTTAGCTGCTGTGTCCTGTATTCTTGAGAGTACAGTATCCCTTGGCTTGGCTCACTTGCTTTCAAGGGGAAGGAGAAATCTCCCTGCTCCTTACAGAGGAGCCCAGCTGACTCTTTTGTCCTTTGAAGAAAATACAGCATCTAACTGGAAACATGCAAATAAAATAGACACTGTTTGTCTCAGAAAGGAAGCTGGTATCCCTTGCTGTTTTCTTTCTGGGAGAAAAGTATTGAGAGAAAAGTATTTGGAAGCAGTGTTGAGTAGTGATGGGAATGTTCAGTAATTACCTAGCAGCCACAGGCAGTGAGGATGCTGACAAGGTGGCTGAATTAACATGATACCTGTCACATTCAACTCCATCTCTTCTGCTGTCTTTGATGACAGCTTTTGTTAATGAGCCATTTAATTTGCTAAACCAGCAAAAAATTTTTTTTTTTCCTTTTCTTTTTTTCTGGATTATTTTTCTGCCAGACTGAGTTGAGTTAGCTCACTGGAGAGTTGACCAAGGCTGCAGAAGCTGGGGAAGATGAATGAGCCATCTTAGTTGTAGTAGACTCCCGTCTCATTCCATCTTATCTGATTGCACCTTAAATCGTTATAGTAGCAAAGTTCATTATACCAGTGATGTTAAGCAGAGGCCACTGCAGTCTTCCTGCAGTCTGCATTCCTTCATTGCCTTCATCTGCAACAAAGAGCATAGGATTGGAAAGATACTTGCAAGATCATCTTGTTGCTTCTCCCAGTGCAGGATATATTTTGCTCTCTTTCATCTTTGCTTAGACTGCAACCTCCTCAGGGCAGAAACCTTTCTTGCCCTTGCCAAGGCCCTGCAGGCACCAATACTTAGTTGCAGTGATCAGGCCTTCACCCACACACTTTCTGCCCAGTGATTCAGGAGCTGTATTTCAGCTCAGGCCCGGGCCTTGCCTGAGCTGTATCGTAGGTATAGCCTTGCCTCTAGGGCTGTCTCTGGCCCTGTCTCTTGGATCAACCTTGGACCTACATTGCAGGTGTCTTATCTCCTGAATGGACCTACGTCATAGACTTGTTTCTACTCCTTTCTCTGACCCTGTCTCTTGTTGGTCCTGACTGGACTCCCTGGATGGACCTGATGTATAATCCTTGCCTTGTCTGGGGTTGTCAGTGAACCCTGTTAGCAGCACCCTGCTCTGCACAACCCATCTGGATAGTGTGGGACTGTGCCCTGGTTGGTGAAGGCACTGCTAGTGTTGTGGTCACCCTCAGCTCTTGGCTCGTTCCCCTGTGTGGAACAGCCCTGTCTTTGCTGCTCCCTGGTTATGAAGTTTTTAGCATGTCTGGGTGTTTTTACAGTGGTAGAAATACAAGAAGGAAAACTTGTCTCTCTCACATAAACTGCCAGTGTACCAATCTGTAAGATTGTGGCCAGCAGGTCAAGGAAGGTGATTCTACCCCTCTGCTCTACTCTGGTGAGACCCCACCTGGAGTGCTGCATACAGCTCTGGAGTCCCCACCATAAGAAGGACATGGACCTGTTGGCGTAGGTCCAGAGGAGGGTCATGAAGATGATCAGAGGGGTGGAGCACCTCTCCTATGAGCACAGGCTGAGAGAGTTGGGGTTGTTCAGCCTGGAGAAGAGAAGGCTCTGAGGAGACCTTATTGTGGCCCTTCAGTACTTAAAGGGGGCCTACAGGAAAGATGGGGACAGACTTTTTAGTAGGCCCTGTTGCAATAGGACAAGCGGTAATGGTTTTAAACTAAAGGAGGGTAGAGATATATGGAAGAAATGTTTTACCCTGAGGGTGGTGAAACACTGGAACGGGTTGTCCAGAGAGTTGGTAGATGCCCCATCCCTGGAAACATTCAAGATCATGTTGGATGGGGCCCTGAGCAATCTGATCTAGTGGAAGATTTCCCTGGTCATTGCAGGAGGGTTGGACTAGATCACCTTTCAAGGTCCTTCCAACCCAAACTATTCTATGATTATTTTTTTTTACACAGTTTTGGGGGCTTTTGAGCTATCCTAAGCAGCTGTTCTCCATAAGGTGTTCAGTATCAATATTCTGCCTTCCTCAGAGTTGATGAGCGCAGAACTTCTGGTCTGTCTCTCCTGTGCCTTTTAAAGCTTTGATAGCTGAATGATCAGAGATGTATAACCCAATTTTTCCTTTAGAGAAAAACTGTGACAGCGAGGCATTTTTTTGCCTGTTTGTTGAGAGTATAGTGCAAATTAATAAGCATGTGAAGCTAGAAATGGCAAGAGAAAAGAGGAATTAAAGATCAGAGAAGCTGGAGGCAGATTTCAAAAGGCTCTTTGAGTCGTTGGAATCGCTCCTACCTCTTAGGGTGCCTCACTAACAGCAGCGCTTATGTCCTTCTTTCAATGATAAGAAGGAAAGAAAAGCTAATTTAGTGTGACAGAATCCGGTTCAAACCATCAAAAAAAAAAATCTTAAAAGAACCATGACTATTAAAGCTGCCTTGTATCTGCTTTAAGAACAGAAAATTTATGTAGTCAGGTGGGGAAGCATTGAAGAATCAACACTCCATTATAACCAGTGAGTTTCAACCCCCTTCTCACCAGTGAAACCACCAGTGAATCATCCAGTTTATGCCTGTTACTCTGGTCTGTCTGTATTTGCCACCGCAGTTAAATAACAATGCAAGATCAGTGTTTTGAGGGTGACTTAGTTTCGGGGACAAAGCTGTTTTGCATAACTATTGTTTTACATCTAATTGCGTATTTTTAAAGGATGGGATGAAGTGATAGGTCAGGAACCAGGTTGGCTGTCTTTGTATTTAAGGTGAAGGCAGTAAGTCTAATGATTTTTTTTTTTTTCTTTTTTTTTCAGGTCTGATTGGCTCAATCTTTTCCATCCTACAGTTTTTCTCCTCTCCCCTCACTGGTGCTGTGTCAGACTGCTTGGGCAGAAGACCTGTCATCTTGATGACAGTGGTATGTGTCTCATGCTGATTTCAGTCATGCCATCTCAATACACAGTTGAAGGCATGATGGTCTTGTGGTTAGCAGAAAGGATTGGGAAATTGAATGTTCCAGGTCTGATGATTGTTGGCTGCTTCTTGCCAAGTCGCTTGGCCACACTTCCAAATGCAAATACTTAAGCTGAGCTTCCCAGATCCAGAATTGTACATAGGAGGCACCAAAATACCTGTTGCTGGGATTTTCCAAAATCCCTTTCCCCTATGTATGGGAGTATTACTTCAGATGGTCTGTTTAGAAATGTTAGCCTGTATGTTTTAGTTCACCAAGTGACTAATGAGGGCTGATCGTTTCATGACCGGTTTCATGGAGCCTGGGGATTGGTGATTAGGAAGTGCTGTACAGCAGTGTAAGATGTGTGTGTTAGGAACATTAACATTCCTTAAAAAGTTTTCTCTGTTGCTGGTTAGAGTATGGGGTTCTAATTGCAGAAGCAGTGCAGAGCATGTGCATACGTACATGGTGGAACCTGGCGGCAAATGAAATACAAATCCCCCTATCCTGTAGGCTTGTGGAGAGTGAATTAAATAAGCACGTATGCTTATGATTGATTATGAAATTTAAGGGCTAGAACTGTGAATTCTTCTTATTTTGAACTTGTAATTCTCTTGAAGTTGAAAAAAAGTGAAGCAGGATGTACAAAAATGGTTTTGAGCCCAGGACTGATTTAGCTCCCTTCGAACTTCCCTTGCTCTTCTAATTTTGTTAGTAATCTCACATTTATATGCAGCTTTTATGGATTTGTTTCTACTTCTTTTATACCACTTGTCCAGGATATGGTGCAGTATTTCAGGCATTTATTACATAGTGGTTTTGACTAACTGTTAAAAAAAAAAAAAAAGCCCACAAAAAAACCCAACCAACCAAACAAAAAATTCAAATGTTTAGCTGGGAAATGTGCAGAAATGAGATCAACTTTGCTCCGCTTTATAAAGAACCCTTTCTTGCTTCTGCAGATGGGTTTGATAACATCATATGCGCTGTGGGCTGCCTCTAGGACTTTCGGCGTTTTTCTTCTCTCCAGGATTGTGGGTGGAATAAGCAAAGGGAATGTCAGCCTCTCCACAGCTATAATTGCTGACTTGAACTCTCCAAAAGCACGGAGCAAGGGCATGGTGAGTTACATGTGTGGGGTATATGTTTGGATTTGCTGGGTAATTTTTAATTGATTTTGGGTGCTCAAAATGGCTTCCTCAGGGATGTAGTCATTGATCAAATGAAAACATGACTTTATATGCTACCTCACTTCTGAAAACATGCCAGATTGTTTTGCTGGTGAGCTCTCAGGCTTCACTTACCAATGACTTTTACCTGCAAGTGAAATGCAGATGCCCTAGAGGTGGAAAAACTACCTGTGTAAGTGTTATAACTGTTATTGCTGCCGGTAACTGTAATCCTCATTATAATAGCTTAGAAATCAAAAGGTCTTACGGCACAATTTTGGCAGCTGGAACCCAGTTATAGGACACCCTGTTTTTCTCACCTTCCCAAACTGTGTAAGCACAGCAGCACTCCACAGCACAGCGTGCCTCTTGACTTTCTTGGGTGCTGCACTGGCTTCAGGATCTGAGCTCGGCGGGTAAAGGATGTGGCATTTGGCTGAGTGAGCAGCAAGTAGTATGAACAGCTGCCCTGTCCTCTTCCAGAAGGCAGTGAACCAGATGGAAACACCCTGCAGGCTGAACTTTGCCTGTGAATTACCAGTTAAATCTTTTATCTTATAAAAACCTTAAGGACACAAACTTCTATTAACAGATTGTTATAAGCCACTATGTGGGACATCTGCTTCTTGAGAGGAGTAAGCTTTAAATTTCACAGGAATAGCTAATGAATTTTCCAAGCAATTTATTATAATCCTGGTGAGCCAAAATATATTTTTATTTATGGGGAGGGATAGCCATACAGCACTAGTAAATAAAATGGGCCAGGGCCTATTTTGAGGGCTTGAGAGCAAGTCACTTAGTACAGCATGGCTCACATCCATATGGCTATACTCTCTTCTTTTCAGAGCAGAGTAGGCATGTTCATCTGCTTTCTGGCAAGAGAATTGCGTCTGACTGATGCTATTCCCAAACTGTGATGGGGCATTGCCTGGGAGAGTGCTAGCTGAGCTGGCTGAAACAACACTGCAGACTGTGACATGACAACTAAGTGTGTCCTGGCCTTGTTTAGTGTAGTACTATAGGTATAGTCAAATAGACTCTGGAAAGCAGGAGGATAGTGTCCTGCATATGTGAGTATACACCTCTGAGTGTCTTTTAAAGAAAATTATTTAGATCCTGCACTGTTGTATTCTTAAGCAATTTCACTGAGGCTGATGGCTCAGATTGGTGCTCTTTTAAGCTCCCATCCAGTGTGTACAGTTTCTACCTCTTTTCTTATGTGCTCATTTCACATTGAGTTAATAAATTCTTTTTAGTACCTGCGCTGAATTCAGGTTGTTCTGGGAAGCCTCTCAGCTTATTTGCTCTGTGAGACATAAATTCCTAAATACAGAAATTGCCAAACCATTTTATAAGCTGTAGACATCATGAATTCCTATCATGGTGCTGTCCTCCCGTCTCCAGTTTTACGCTACAAAAGTTTCTCCTATGGCTGAAGGATCTGCTGGCTGAGCAGTCCTTGAGGTGAGAATCATTATTTCCTTTCCCAGCTTCCTTTCACTCATAACCAGGTTGCAGTTTGTTCCTGCTACTTTCCTGACTAGACAGAAAATAAAATTGGTTATTTGGAAATAACATTTTTTTCACATTTAACACTTGTTGCTGTGCACTCCCTACATCCTCGGGGTGGTTACGTGCTGTACCTGGTTGCATTTCTTTAAGTTAAATGCTGGTAAATCCAAATTGTTCTAGAACTGAGCTACCCGAACAAACTCGTGTCTAAAACTTCATGTCTGTGTTCATTGTGTCACTGCAGGCAATGATTGGTGTTGCTTTCTCCCTTGGTTTTACCCTTGGTCCCATGATCGGAGCTTACCTAGCCATGGAGACAGAGAAAGGAGAAGTCTTCTATCTTCGTTCAGCCTTGTTAGCACTCATGTTTGCTGTGGCTGATTTAATTTTCATCTTCTTCCTACTTCCGGAGACACTTCCCAAAGAAAAACGGGTAAATGTACTATCAATATGAAGATCTACGTTTAATTTGAGAACTGCTGAAATACTGGAAACAATGAAGACGGGGCTGAGCCAGGATCTCCAGAATTTAGATCATTCCTGGGACTAGGGTTTAATATTATTATTCAGGCTGGTGTCAAATTTGTTGCATGGTGGTCCTGTCTCCTAGCCCAGTCTAATAAGAGAAATTCTTTCTAGCTAACATGTCTGCTTAATTGCTGGTTTTGGTGTGTTAGGTTTAAATTTCTCAAAAGCTAATGGGAGCCTAGGAGGAAAGGGGTGAATTTTAAACTATGATCACAATGACTCCCTGGGGATGAATTTCAGCTAATCATAAAAGTAAATGCATCAGAGACTGGCATTTATTTCATTTAGCCAGTATATATTAGAAATTTTCTTAACTATTTTCTTGTCTTTGCGTGATTGTTTTGAACACTCAGGTAGCAAATGACTCTTATCTCCGAGCTGTGCTGTCTTCCACAGATACAAAATATCTACATGTGCTGAAATGCAGTGACTGTTTGGATTTGTGGGGCCAAACATTTATTAACATTATGATTTAATATTATGTGATCAGACACGGTCCAAGATCCATCTATTAAAAGTCTTTTGGAGCAGTCTCCTTTGGTAGTGTGAGAGAGACTGAATTCAGCACTAGGTATCTGGGTAAAACCTCGATTTGAGGTTTTCAGCTGGATTGGATCTTTCCTATGGTCCCTTGTTTGTAAGCAGCACTCAACCCTTGAAGCATGCCTGGTTTCTGGATAGCCAAACCCATTTGATGCTGAGAATTGTTCAGGAAACTTTTGTCTGCAATGCTCCTGCTGCGGCAAAACTTTAGACTTTCCCTGAGTATTTCCCAGTAGGTTGTGTATCATGTGAAATTGGTTGCTCGTGTTATTTTCCCAAGCGCTACAGCTATTTTATTATTATTTTTTTTTACAACAGGTCTTCCATGTGTCATCTGTTCCCCTTTCCTATTTGGCTGTTTCTAAACATTCCAGATAAAATCCTGTTATTGGTTAGAGCTGCACACTCTGGGGTGGTGGCAACATATTGACGTAGGGGAGTGCTGTAGAGCGAATCTGTATTCTATAAACAATTCCACCTTTGCTGTAGAGCAATAAATGGCTTCAGCACCTTTTAGGACTGTATGATCACTGCATACCTCCCTCCCCCTTTTATTATCCTCTGGAGAGTTCTTCTGATAAGCTAGTCTGTTAGCCAGCATGACTGAATTTTGGTAAGAAAATAAATGCTCTGGCCCTGCTTTTTGGATCTTTGTGCAGCAGTGGGTATTTTGTGAGATGGATTAATAGGTGCCTCTGAGGGTCAGGTCCCAGTCATGCAAAATACACAGGGTATTTGATTGCTGATGAGATAATGGTTTGTCTGGCATTAGAGCTTCTTGTGATCAGTATCGGTGTCTGTGCTGTCTCCTTTCAGCCTGCATCTGGGGAGTGGCCACATGTGATTTATGTGTTCTAGGGTATTTATAACTTCACTTATTAGGCCGCTTTGTTCTTTTTGTTGGATAATTCTCTCCACTTTCTGAGTGGGAGAAGAGCAGTTTTCTTGGCCTGTGGATGACAGAGGAAAGGCAGGTATGTTGTCTGCCCTTCTGGAACTTGGCTGGACTGAGCTGAAGCAGGTGCTCCTGGAGCATAGGAGTGTATGCATTGGAAGGACAAAGCTGTAGAAAGAGGGGAAATGATAACGATCACCGGCAGGAGGATGTGCCAGTGGCATCAGACATCTGTTTCCTTGAAACATGCTGTGTTCTCATCATATTCTTGTTTTGCTATCAGTCCTCTTGGAGAAGTATTTCGCATTCATTCATGTTGGAATTAACTTGTAGAAAGGGGAAGGTGGAGGGGGACAGAGGGAACAAGGATGAGTTTTCATGTAAGGCGAACAGAATTTTTGCTCTCCTTCTTCCCTTTTTTTTTCAAGTGTTCCACAAGTTTTATCAGGTGAAGAGTGACCAGAGAACTGTACCTTTCACCTGTCAGAGACACTGGTCTTATGTGAAGTGGCCAAAACAGCTCCTATTGTGACCTGCTTGGGAGAAGGGAGGAAAAGAAAGGTTTCTAGTGGAATCTGTCCGCTTTAAGAGCTTCTGAGTTAATTTTTAGCGAAGCTAGTTATGGGTAAGGCTGCCTTGCTGGAGGGAGGCTCTTACAACTCTTTTTTTTGGTGTCCAGCTAATCATGTAAGGACTATGGATAGGGTATGCAGCATCACTAGCAGACTTACGGAAAAACAAGGCTTTTGCTCTACGCATACTAAACAGTGTCTGATTTGAAGGATAAGGCTGGGTCTTGAAAGGCCCAGGCTGCATTCCTAATTTGGACTGACTCTGTGCCTTCAAGACATGTTACTTAGTCTCTCTGCATTAGAGGAAAACAGAGTAAAAAAAAAGACATTGTGAAAAACGTCTACCATTCAGAGTAACTTTTGGGGTGATCATGAAGTAAAATTGAGCGATTTTGGAGTAATTAATCATAAGCATAGAAATTAAATGCAAGTTAGATATTGCAGATTTTGAACCTGCAGAGAATCTGAACTCTATGCAGCTGGTGACATTGGCTGAAATTGACAGTTTATACTTTGTTACTTGGGGGTGGTGAAACACTTTTGTCAGTTTCAGGACAATGTTTTCAATATCAATCAGTGGATGAAGTCACTTCTAGGGCAAAGATAGGAGAAATTAAAAGAAATTTACATGCACACACATGTATATTTAAAAGAAATAAATCTAATGCATATGTATATTACATAAAACACTTAATATTTTAAACATATACATATATAATTTATATCCTCAGGACCAAACTAAAATCAGCCTTGCTAGCATAAAGCAGCTTGGCACCCTGTCTGACATGGATAATAATTCAAAACAGGTACAAACTACAGGCTATTTATTACCGGCAAACATGCTTGAAGAGAGTTGCCTGTTACCAGATTCTCTGTGCTGTAGTACAAACACCATCATGCCAACAAATGCAGGAACTGAGGATTGCTACAAACCAGCTTCAGGAAATCCTCTTACAGACCTTTTAAAAGCACGAGGAAACTTCTTGGGAGTGTCTGTTTACTCTCTGCAGTAGATGCAGTTAGGAGGGAAATAAATATCCCAGTGTGTTCTGTGTGGATCAGCAGCTTTATGGCTTTGTACAAGACCTGCCTGGTATATTGAACTGGTTGCTGTTGTTGGACTAGATGATCCCTAGAGGTCCCTTCCAACTCTGAAAAATTCCATGATTCCGTAATTCCGTTGTGAAACTAGTGGGCTCCAGAGTTCTGCTATCGTACACTCAGAAGCTCTGACTATCAAAACAAGACAGGGGTCACGATAATACCATATTGAAAGTTGATTGGTTTACAGCTTTATTAAATCCAGTCCAGTCAAGTCCTCAGCTTATGCACCGAGATTAAGTTCCACTGATAATTTGACCTTTAATCCCTGCCTTCAAGGGAGTAATAGCACCCTCCCTGTCTGGGAAGAGAAAGAAGTTCATGAGATAAAGTCTGTGCAGTGCTTTGAAGATGTGAAATACTAAGTGTGATTATTCAGGATTCTTGAGTCCATCTTACCTCTTCCTGGGACTGTCATGTAAAGCGACAGTCTAAATTCTCCTACTTTAAAAGGAATTGTTTCCTTAAGAATTTAGACGTTAGTATTTTCTTTAATTTTCTGTACCTTAGAATAAAAAATAAACAAATTTAAAAAATTAAATTTCCCTATGGGTGAAAGAATAAGCATCTCCTAAGCTCCTGTTGTTAAGGAGCAGGGAGAGTACCACTAGATGCATAATTAGGTTGAGATGTACAGAGTACAAGGACCAGAAGTGCTACAAAATAAATTTTCCTCTTCAAAAAGCCACGCAGTGTTGCTGGGCAGAATGTCTCTAGAAATCTTTCTCAAACGTCTCCAAGGAATCTCTCTAAAAATTACATTTTCCTTTTCTTCCCCAGGAGGTGTCACTGGCTGGCTAAAAGAACAACCAGTACCAAAACGGACTGCTGTTTGATGTGCTACACTTACTGTTCTCGGACTTGTAGCACACAAGCAAATCCCCAGCTTCCCATGAACTTGCAGGCAGATGTGCCATTATTTTCCCAGTAAAAGTTTCATTGGACATGAAGGATGATGCAAAAATTGAACCAAATAAAGCCACCTTCGAGGCTGTGGAGAATGAGCCTCTTCTGCTTTTTAAGAACCTAGGGAAGAATCTGTTTTCTGTCTTCGGTGAAAGCTGCTATCAGTGCTCTACCTTCTGGTTGTAGTGCTGGAGCCAGTTCTGTGATCAGAAAGTCTGGGATGTTCTTGGGGGTCACTCACACCCTAGTGCCAGTTGCCTCGTTTCGTCTCAGATAATTTCTGTAGGTGTAGAAGCACATTTGATGGTTACTATCAATTTCTTGCAGTAGGTATTGCATCTGGTTTTTAAATAAACCTCTCTCTTTCTCTGATCAGGTCTCTTCTGTGGTGTCTGGATTTCAGGCAGCAGTTGACTTGCTCAGTCCTTTGGCTTTATTTCAGTTCTCTGCAGTCACCCGAGGAAAGGAGTCCCCTTCAGAGAAGAGTAAGTGTTAGCTGGCGTTTTGTATCATTATTGTATGTCTTTTTGTATGTGGCGGTGGTTTCCAAGCTAAAACTTTACTCAAACCATTTCAGAAGCAGCTCTCTGTTCACTCATTTAAAACCCACCTTACTGACTTATGAACAGGGAATTGCAAGTTCCCTTGGCTGCTGGTCCTGTTATTCCCAAAAGAAGGTATGAGACGTTAGTGTTTTGAAAATTTCTGACTTGCTACTTGCTTTTTCTTCAGGCAGTGGCTGCAGCATGGGGTAGGCTGCAGTAAGTGAAATGATTTAAAAAGACAGATCAAGGTATGGGTAAAGGATACGTGAGTTTGCTCATCCAGGCTGCAAACCAGGAAACTTACTTCAGACTAAAATTTTATTTCTCAATGCAGGACTTGGAGATGTAGATTTGAGCTGGCCATTTCTCTACATGAAATTATTTAACCCATAGAAAATAAATCGTGTTTGCCAGGTACACCAACTTATCATTCAGTTCTCCTTACTGCTACATCAGGAATAGAGTAATATTTGCCACTTCGGAGAAAACCTGTTAAACGCTACATTGGCAGAAAAAACAACTAACGTAATTTGTCATAGACCATTTCTGGCTTAGAAAAAGACATGCTGTGTTTTAGCCAATATCATCCTGTGAGCAGCACCAAGGTATTAGGTGGAATGCAGGTATTGATTAACATAAATAAGCTAAATAAATAAATCCCCATATAGGTGGGGGTGCGAGGCAGAGGGGCTGGACTGGGTGAGTGAGACCAGGGTGATCCTGAGAGAGTCTAATCTTTTTGGCTCTCTTCCCCTCATAAGAAGGGAAGTAGTGGGCAGAAGTCATTTTGTGGCACGTCTTGTATGGATATTTAAAATGAGCATCTGAGGTAAGAACTTCTCCCTGTACAGCTGATAAATGTTATACTACTGTTATATTCTCAAGTTATGCTTGAAAAACACCACTGTATTTCTCCCTTTTTTTTCCCCTTCATGTGTGTGTGTTTGTTTTTTGTTTGTTTAGATCTTCAGAATCTCAAAATGTTGGGCCTGGTTTATTTCCTGTACCTCTTCCTGTTTTCTGGCTTGGAGTATACACTGAGTTTTCTCACTCACCAGAGATTCCGGTTCAGCAGGTAGAAGATAAATGTCATATATTTTGTCTAGGCTATTTTCCAAAATCTTGATCTATGGTCTCTTCATTTATTTTCAAGAGAGGCTTTATGAGGTTAGTAAAAACACTCAGAAAGCAAAGCTCAGCGATACTTGGGCTTTGTGGGAAGAATTTATGAAAATACAGGCACACTGTTTATCATGAAAGGAAATACTCGTTGAATCTACAACTTCTAATAACTAGAGAAAATCAATACACAAGATTAAATTAAAGCTCTTGAAATATGTATAGCTGGGCTAGTTGTATTGATTATAATAAAACCTTTTCTCTTCTAGTCCAGAAGAGTTCTTCCGTATCAGGACAAATCTTGAAGCTCAAAAAAGGCAAAGGATGGAGGATTAGCTATGTGATTATATTTGCTCATCAAAGTTCTGCATTGCATGTGGTGTACGGTCATTACACCATAAAGTTTGATTTCCTTTAGTCAAACGCTAGAGAAGAAACAGAACAGAATCCACTAGCAGCGGCTCAGCTTGAAATACTTTTCCTGCCAGCTCATAGGAAGATTTCCAGCCAGGAACGTGATCTTGCAGCTTGATTCCTTATGTGTGTCCCTCCCTTTGAGTAATTCTCAGGGGTTTGTCTCATCTTTCCCTGTCTGTCTTTCATTATAGTTTGTGTGCACGTCTAGGAGAGGTTTTCTAGTGTATTAAGTTTGCTTCTGTGCAGTCCTTTCAGAATAGCCACGCAGTGAGATAATACAGCTTTATGGCAACAGTACAGGCCGTGTGACAAACAAGCTTGTTATGGAGGTGAGAACTTTTAGTTGACAATATCCACATAGTTTAGTAGATAAGAGAGGTGAAAGAGAGATTTTAGGAAATATTTAAGGGTGGAGGGAGTGATGTTGCAAGCTTCCCAGTGCAATACATGATCACCGTGATGCCCATGTTGTGCTTTGGTGACCTTGGTCAAACTCTGCATGAATGGTGGCAATGCTTGCGAGAAAGCAAAACACTTGTTCCTTGGAAGCCAACAACTCCTGTTGGCACAGACTTCCATGGCACAGAGTAATTAATGTGTTGACTCTTTGTGGGCCACCTTAGAAACAACTGAACTACATCACAGCAATGATGATGATTGCAGAGATCAATTCATTTGCTGCTGGCAAATGCTACAATTGGAGATGATTGCAGCATTTCCCAGCAGCGGTCCTATCTCTACGCAAGACCTCAGAGGTTTATCGTCTTGCTGTCTGCCTGCCATGGAAACTAATGTCAGCATATTAAGAACCTTGCACTGCTCATGTGAGCACCAAAAAGCATTTTCTCTCTCTGGTTCAGGAAAGGGTCTACACTGAACCTGTGAATCCCAGGGTGGAATGATCTCTGCGTGACTCCATAATTTGTGTTTTTTGCCTCCCTTCTAGCATGCAGCAGGGCAAGATGTTTTTCTTTATTGGAATAACAATGGCTGTGATCCAGGGAGGTTATGCTCGCCGAATCAAGCCAGGAAATGAAATAAGAGCTGTAAAAAGGGTAAAAAAATATGTAATTTTTTTTGTTGTTGTTTTCTCCTACAACTCTGATATGTTAATTTTCAACCTAAAGTGCAACGCAAGGTAGTTGGAGGCTATAACTGTATGTGTCAAATCAAAAGAAATTTATGTCTCATTAATCTAGCTAAATGACTTCTCAAGACCCTGGTTGTTGGGCATTTGTCAGTCTAACTAAACTTTGGAACATCAGAGCCATTTCTTACCATATCAGCTACGATATTATCGAAACTTTGAGTTCTTCATCTATAACTGTGTTAGGGAATGAGAACAGTGTCTGTCCGTGCAAGCTAGCTAAAATACTTGAAGATTATGCTTTGTTTCAGTGATTTCTCTTGCAGTGCAGGCATTGAAACTACTAAAGCTGCTTCAGAGCTGATCTGTGACTCTCTTTCTGGCAAATGATTTTTAGGAACATCGTCGTCAGTCTGGCCGTCTCCGTGCTTGACAGGCTTTCCCTAGAATATATTTCACTGGTGGGCAGGGGGAAGTAGATTCTTCCTTGGATTTGTGATCATCAGTATTCCATGTAACAATAGCATGTACCAATGTTCAGACAGAAGTTTCGCTGACGAAAGTGTGCATTTCTTTGTTTCGCTTGCCTCTTTCTTCACAGAGATGCTGCTGTACTGGGATGACAGGGAACAGTTCCCTGCAGCTTATACAGCTCTGGGACAAGTACCACATGGCTTGTAATTTACATTTGTGCATGGAACTAAGTAAAGTGGGTTTTGAGTGTTTCTGAACTTTTGTTGGCTGCTTGGTAATAAGTATGCTTAGACTGTAAAAGCCTCCATCAATTTATTATACATTATTTTGAGACCAGTGTGATTTCAATGGTGGCAGGGTAAAAAAGATTACCAAACTGCACTGCATTCCAGTGAATTGACTCGGCTTTTCTTAAAGTTCTTTCTGCTGGTAAAGCCATCTTCACCCTGCTCCCTGGCAGGCAAAAGCTAATGGCACATTTGTTGTGTCACATAGGAAGCATTTCCCTGGGAATAAAAACTCAGGCTGCTGCGTTAGTGCTACTTTATCCTCTTATCAGCTTACTCCACGTGCTCTGCCAGCCTGCTGTGTTTGCTGTCACTGCACTGCAGTTTATGCAAACTGTGGTTTGCCCCACTAATTTTTATACTCCTTGCACTCCCCTGCACTGAGAAGTGTAGTTACCTCAAAATACTCTCTTTAGTTGGTGTGGGCTGATCCCTTCTCATAAACACCCGTGTGCGCTACGCAGAGACCCACTGGCCCCGGGGCACTCTTTCTGTGGATGTATGTGGCTTGAGTGGCTTTTGTGGGAGTTAGTTATTCTGGAAATTTGTTCATGAGTTTGGATCATATGGCAAATGTGGCTTCTTTTAGCACATGGTGATTACAGTAGCTCGTTTATAACTGAATCTTGACATTGAGACATTTGGTGGGAGTGAACACCCTCTTTTTATGAAACATGCAGCAGATCTTTAGTGATCTGTCTTTTCAGCGACAGCTCTGTATGCGAGGGAGACATCACAGGGGAACTGAAGTCCAGGCTCTTGGGGGAGATGAAGAATGTTCTTTCTCTTTGGGTTTGAATGTCAAATACCATTCCCACCCCATCTTTTTTTCTTTTTGTCTCCAGAAGTATGGGCTCTGAAAGCTAAAGATAACAGTCAATACTGCAGATAAAAAGCAGAGGAGCTGTAGTAGTGTTGCACACAAGCTTTTTGATTTCTTGTGCCAGCTCAGCAGATAGAGTTAAAGCTAGATTTCTGCCCAGTTCAACACAGAACAAGAGAAAAAAATCGCCAAAAAACAGTAGATCATGTGAGAGAGAGAGAGAGAGAACTCTGCAAAAATCATCTTTTCCTCAATTGTGGGAAATCAATGGTGGGATAAATCCAGCCTATGTTACAGGTGACTCCAGCCTGCATGTGGTCGGCAATCATGTGATAATGAGAGAGAACAGAAAAGTAAATTGCGCTGATATGTGGCCATCCCGGTGAATTCGAAATTTGTACGTGGGAAGAAAGGGCTTTCTGCTACTAACTTCAATGTAGTCCCACCAGCGGAAGAGAACTGGCAGGACACCTAGAATTAGGCTTTAACAAGCAGGGCTTAAATGTAACCGTGTGACTCATTCATTTTGCAGGCTATTATGGTGCTGATTCCAGCTTTCTTGTTAATTGGATGGGCTGCAAATGTGACCATGCTGAGCGCTGGACTGTTGCTGTACTCTTTCGGTGAGCTATTCACAATGCACTGAAAACTAAGCACAAGTAATTTTTCTTCATAAATTTATTCAGCCCCGTTAAAAAAGATGCACTTCTAATTTCAAACTATAAGTAAAAGAAAGTTGACATTTCCATTTATAAAATACGGAAGAAATAGTGTCTGGGTTTTTTTTCTGATGCTGTTTGTATCGCAGCAAGTTGCCATGGTGATACTGGGAAGCATCCCCAGTGCTCCTGTTGTCCTGTCTCACTGGGGAGCTCTTGAGGGTGGGTTTTTTCCCCCCTCTTACCAGACCTAGAAGCAAAATATTCACTAACTAGCTCAGCTCAGGAAAAGAAGGGAGACAGCATGTCTTTGTATTTCTGTGGTGGCTGCATTATTTCTTAGGCAACAGGCTGAAGAGACCTGTGCGCTCTGAAGCTGAAGGCCGGAGTGTGCGTCCAGGTGGAGCAAGAGTGAGGGTAAATCAGCGTTGCCCTGAACGTGGCATGGGGCTGTGCTGGCTGGACACCGCACCGTGCTCTTGCATTGCAAGCTGCTAGCTCAGGGAGAGAGCAAAAATCCCCTTTTTGATAGGTGCAGATTGTTTTCAAAGATGTTTAGGTGTTTTACGTAAATACTATTCTGACAATTTAAGCTGTTATTCAGGGAAACAATTATGAATGAAATTGTATTGATCTACTGAAGTGCCTATCTGAAAAGGGATTTCAGGTATTCCCAATGCTGCTAACTATTGTTAAGAAGCTTCAAATATGACTAATTACAGAAGCAGACTGCTTCTCTTTTGCACGATACAGCTTGCTTTAAGAGAAAACTGTAAACCACAAAATGCATCTATTTAGTAGCTTGCTTGTCTTAGGGACAGCTGTGTGTTTGACAGGTTTCAAAAATCTACATCTTATCTACAGATTAACTTGGTTTTGAAGCCCGCTGGGTGAGGAGGGGTGAGAGGAGGTACTATTTTTCTCTAACTCAGCTTCTAGGTTAGGAACCTCGCCTTCCTGGGCTCTGTGCCTGGGCAGAAGGCCCCATCTCTTCCCCAGTTAAGCCAGCTAGAAATGCCTCTGGAGGGGCTGCTCTTCCCCCCTCTTCCTCCCTCTGCCCCAGGAGTTAGGGCACCTGCAGTTAAGGCAACATGTCTATCATTCCCGCTCTCCAGTTGTCCTTTGCTTCCCAGAAAAGATTCTGCTTTGTATGCTTAAAGTACTTCCTTCTTGGCAGAAAAGGCCCCTGTTCCGGTAAGAAGGCAGTGATTGCTGAACAGCTTTTGGCTTTTGTGTCCAAAAATTTTGTAATCTCTTCTTTTTGGACTTGACTGTCTTATTCCCCAAGACAGAACATAGCTGCCTCTTTCATCCGTGAGCTCGGTAAAGCTGTAGGCACAGGGACAGCGTGATTCTGTGTACAGCCACCTCACTGTCCATTTGAAATATGAGCGAGTCCCTTTCCCTGCTCCACCTGGTGAGACCAAAGCAATTTGGAAAACTACCAGTCCACTGAGCTGACCTATCTGCCCCTTTCCCGTGGGCTCACAGAATGAGAGACGCTGATGTGAAACATCTGCTGGGAGCGCTCGCGGCGCTGGGCTCTTTGCGCAGGTTGGCTTTGAGGGGGCGTTTTCGTTACTGAACGGGATTGAACCTGATGATTCATTGCTGGTGCAGTGCCCCAGAGCTCAGCGTATTTCTCTGCAGCAGTAACGAGTTTGGGCCACATGTTTCTCACTATTGCTCTTGTAACTGTTTTGAGGTCTCTACTCTTGATTGACGGTCTCTTTTATGGATTTTTCCAGCTGCGGCCATTGTTATCCCGTGTTTGTCAGCAGTGGTGTCGGGCTATGGTGAGTGTCTTTCCTGCTTTGAGTGGTAGCCCTTGGCCCTGACCTTAGCTTAGATTTGGCTCCAATACAGAATTGACATCAACTTTAACAGTGCATCAATAGGAACGCTCGTGGCATAGGTCCACCTCAGATTGGAATGTTGTGCCGGTGCCTCTGGCTGCTGCTTGGCTTTATAGAAAGCCTCTTCCCCTGCCAAAGCATTAAGAAGGAAAGCAGAAATGCTGAGTGCTGCAGCGAACTGCTACTCCCTGTGGTGTGTTTGTAACCTGACGCGGTAACTACTCCTGCAGGAGTGAGGCTGAAGTCTAGCAAAGGGCCCTTCCCGGACACTTGTGTGCTGCCCCTTGTCAGCAAAGCCAGTGATCCGGGACTGTATTTACCCCCTGCTCACCTCACACTTTGCTGTGGCGGGAAGCAACCAGCTGTGTGATGCTGGAGGTGCTACAGCCTTCAGCCTCGTCCCTTCTTCAGAGAAAGGGAGCAAAGTGGGGCAGCTGGGGAGAGGAAGACAATATCCCGACCCTGGGAAACACAGAAACATTCTGCAAGGCAGCACAGGAAAATCCAAACTGACTTGTACCTGTTTCTGAAAGCTGTCAGCACTCTGTAATGGGTAGTTTCTGAGCTAACAAACTGCAGTGATCTGTTCAGAGCGGACATCACCGTCACACTTCAGTTTTGTACTGCGTAGCGCAGCTTGTTCCAGCGCGATGGGGAAACTTGAAGCAACCTTATTTCTGGTTACAATTAGAAAGATGGGGAACAGTGGGCAAAGAATTAATATTGTGGGCAAAGGCCACAAACAGCACTGAGCCAGGAAGGGCCTGGGTTCTCTGAAAGAGACACCAGCCATAGCTGACAGCAGTAAAATCGTTTCTTCCCATTTCCTTAGAAAACACCTTCCAAGGAACCTTCTAAACATTCTGGGTTTGTGGCACTGGTTGCTACGAAACCTGTAGCTGTGTTGCCATCTGTGGATGACACAGTTTGTTCTTTAGCTTTGGTTCAGCTGGTTGCCAGCACTGCAGTGATTGCTGAGGCAAAAAAGTAAGGCTTTCCTCATTAATGTCACTTGTACGTTGCTCTTATTTAATTTGCTTCCATGCTTCTGTATTTATTATCCACCTGTGCCTCCTCAGCAATTTGGTGTACGATCTAAAGCTTTTTTTTTTTTTTGGTGGTGGGTTTTTTTTTGGGAGTGGGGAGAGTGCACCACAAGTTGTCCATGGCCAAGCACTTGTGACACGCCCTGGTGTTTTCTCAATGAAGCAGCCGTGTTTATCTTGGTGGAGGGGCCCTAACTACAGCTTGGGCAGTGAGTGTGAAATGGAAGGAGGGGGAGATGCATGTGGGAAGTTCCTCCAAAAGGCCAAGGCTCTGAGCAGTACCACAGTGCTCTGCCCCCACACCGAGTAAGGGCTCTCTCCTCGCGCAGGCTCTGCCAGCCAGAAGGGACGCGTCATGGGGATCCTGAGGAGCCTGGGCGCCCTGGCCAGAGCCCTGGGACCCATCCTCTCCGCTACAGGTGAGTGCCACCTCCTGCTCCTTCCTGCCTTTGCCAACACACAGTGTCGCTCTGGGCCCCCACAACCCGGCTGGGTGGGAAGGGGAAGCGCAGTCCATTTCAGAGTCGTAAAGTTGTCCTTGCAGAAGTAGGTACCCCTGAGAGCTGCACTGGGGCAGGACACAGCCCTTGTTAGCACCGACAGAAGCTTCATGGATGAGTTAAAAAAGTTCCTACGAGCAGAAATCAATTAGACAGCGGGCGGTGCCTGACTCATCAAAAATTCCAGCTGCAGCATCAAACTAACGGAGCCCCGTGTGTAGCTGTGTGAGCAGAGGGGCACCACAGAGGGTCAGCCCCAGGGTGCAGAGGGAGCCAGAGGCTGACCAGGAGCCCATTAGCCATTTTAAGGAGTAATCGCATCTGCCAAGGGGCAAGCAGGAGTCAGTGAAGGTCTGCAGTGCTGTGGTACCTGGTTCCCTACCTCTCACGAACCTGCATCCCAAGATAATATAAATTAAGTAGGGACAGTCCCTCATGTGCAATAAAGAACCTTTCAGCATTAAAAGCATCTGTAACCTATAAAAGGAGACGAAAGAGCCCACGCTCCACTACTGCCCTGGAGCTCAGGGTGGGTGGTGCCTCATGGCCCTGTCTCTGGCCAAGCCCAGACTGTCCCTAAGGAGCAGGGGGTACCCCCTGCATGGCGTTCAGTGCCCCTGAGCCATTACAGGGTGAAGGGACAGAAAAAGAGGACGCAGACGGGCAGCAAAAGTCAGAGCTCGAACTCAGACCTAATGTTACACCTGAGCAAAGCCAGAGCCCATTTCCTGGGCCCTGGAGTCCTGAGTGTTTCTCATAAGGAGCCAGATACCAGCAGCGAGAGACCTTCAAGATCAGCACAGAGAGCACCGGGAGCAGCCCTGGAGGAGGTGCTGGGGCAAAGAGTTAAAGAGTTTCCTAGTGGCTAAAGCTGAATGTGTCAATAGGAACATACCCAGTGCCGTATCGGCAAGAACTGAAATACCCTGTTTAAAATAACCACTTTTAACATGCTGTTTCCTTGGACAAGAACCAGGACTGCTATTTGCTACCTCCTCCTTATAGCTTGTGTGCCAGCAAGGCTGCGCGGTGAAAGGAGTAGTTCTGTCTTCCCCAGTTGTACCACCAAGTTGTGGAGAGCAGCAGCTTTGAAGGGCTGTTTACGCAGATGCAAGGACAAGGATACTAACGAGATAAATCTTGTTCCCGTTGCAGTTTACTGGCTGGCAGGGGCAGAGGTTTGCTTCACTGCCTGCGGAGCTTTGTTCCTCGTGCCCTTGCTTTTACTTGGTTCTATAAAGCAGCAGACAAAGGAGGAGTAGGCAGCAACCACCCGACTGCCACTGGCTCCCGAGGACCTCTGCAAGACCGGACTCTTGGCACGCAACTCTGCTGATCACAGGAAGAGGAGGATGTTGATCTGGAAGGGGATACGCGATGACCATTTGTGGCAACAACAGACAAGGGTTCTTAGGGCCCGCCCCGAGCCGTTATGTTTAAGACGGCTGCCCAGCCAGCTTGGCCAGTTCTGCAAATAGAAAGAAACCCACAAACCAGTTGAGTAAAGATCGTTAAGATCATCAGAGGAGCAGAGATGGGTGTGACAGCAGCAGGGCCCAGTGCAGCCCCCTCAGCATCGTGTGCTGTTGAGCACCGCACAGTGGGGTGCAGAGAGCTCGTCCCTGCTCCCGTCCCTTGGTCACCAGCACGCGCCTGACCAAAGCCACTGCCCGACCCCTCTGCCAAGAGGGCGACTGGCAGAGACCAGCCCCACCGGGCAGCTCCACTGGAGCTTCTGTACAACTGTCGCATCCCCACAGCTGCTCAGCAGACCTGGCAAAAGCTGTATCAGCTGCCTTAAAACATGATGATCAAAAACAAAAGCGCAAAGCGTACTACTGGCTTCCTGAGCCTGACCACTGCTTTGGCACGGGGCACTGTTTTTAATATACAATTAAATTTTGAGAGATGTTTTATATTTCTAATGCTATGTGATGTTTTTTGATGACCAAGCACTGTTCTCTTTTGCATTACAAATAAACTGTTACATCATACACGCGTCCGGTCAGTTACTTGCCCCTCTAAGCCAAACCTGGCTGCTGGGCCCAAACCTCCACGCACAGGGCCAGAAGCCTCCTGCGGGGACCCTCCCAGGGAGGCGCCTGGGGCTCTGGCTCCAGGTGGGGGTGCCCAAGGTGGGGAGAGGGGTGGGGGAAGGACCCTACTGCTCCCCTGCGACACTCTGGGTAGGGAGCCCCACAGTGGCCAATTTGAGTGTTTTCTGAGAACACATTAAAGCAATCATTAATCAACACATTAATCATTAAAAGAAAGTGGTGCTAATTAAATTCAACAGGCTACAGCTGTAGAATAAAACTGTACACATTTTGAAAGCAGAGCAGGGAAAGGCTTTTTTTTTTTTTTTTAAAGAGTTTTATTTGTGAGTAGAACTTAATGATACAAGAAAGAAAGAAAAATACAGGACGTTATTCTGCCCCAAAGGGTGTAACCATACCATACATGACTACATTTCATATTGTAATACAAAGAATTAAAAGAACAAACTACAAAATTAGAAATCAAGAGTCATTGCATATGTGGTCAAGGTAAATGGAGGGACTCCATTAAAGAACTGAAACATAGAGCAATTAGTCATTTCATTACGACCCTGCAATAAAACACAATTTAGCAAAATAAGTACTGTATGCTTCCTAGTGTGCAGAGGACATACAAGGTTAGAGTAGAAGCTGAAAGCCATTGGTGCCATGCACTCCTGCCTGAACGGTGCTGCCCAGGGGCCTCTCCTGCGCAGTGCTGTCCCGCTGCTCCCGTCCCACCCCGCTCCGCAGCAGGGGACATCGCATTTCTCCCTGGAAACGCCTTTCCTCTCGTGAAGCCTCACCGCTCTCCTCCGCCTTCCAGCTGTTTTCCCATCCCTGCCTGAGAGCAGCCCCGGGTACCGGCACCTCCCAGCCTAACCCAGGCCTTGGGCATCCAGAGCTGCCTCCAGCCGCTCAACCCACCTCTCCTTTGATGCTTTCTGCCGCATGAAGGTAAGGCATTAGTTTTCTGCTAATTTACCAATTGCAATGTTTAATAATTGTCCTAAAAGGTTACATCCATATCCTGGTTTGTTTTACAGACACTTACTGTGAATCAATGGTTTTCCCACCCTGGGTTGTCCGTGTTTTCTGCTGGTAACACCAGAAACGCTCAGACTAGCACCCAGATGCGGTTACCCACCTGCCCTGCTTTTGCCTGGGGTAATTACTACTTTTACACAATTAGTGATAGACAGAAGCATGGCCATAACTGTAAAATAGTGACTTTAGTGGTGAAAGTGATTTTTTCTTTACCATGCTACATATTAAACAAACATTTATAGCAAACTGTGAAAATACACCTTTAAGGTTACTTGGGATTTCTGTACTTTACCGCTGGCACCACTAACAAAAAATAATTAAAGAAATGCCAGTTTTTGTAAGTGAAGAGAATTAATATAAAAAAGGTTAAACATTCAGTGTAATGCATTTACATTTTTATCAGGGGAAGGAACAAACACAAAAGGCCGCAAACAGGGTTTCTGTGCAGCAGGTTTGTGTGTGCACCCGAGGGATTTTTAAGAGGGTGAAAAAACCCTGCGCGAAGGCCCAAAATCCAACTGCCCCTGCTTCACACCACCAGCCAAAAAACTTGTGAAATACTTCTAATACAGTTACTTTTCAACCTTTTCTAACAGCCAAATTCCTGTATGACCGATTCTTAGGGAGGCGAGATTCAAAGACAGCTTTCCCTTAAACAGTATTCACTAGAAAAATAAGGTCGGGCTCTTTCAACACATACCATGAGTGGAACGCGCCACAGTTATTTCAGTCCTAGACATCAAAGACGATTTCAAGTGCCAGTTATAAAACCAAAATGAAAAATCCCTTCATTTGGTTACAACAGGCAGAGGGGAGAGAGACAGAGGAAGGAACGGATCGCCGCAAAGCCTGACTAAAACGTGATGGGTAATCGCAAGCTTGTAGAAGTTACATGTCGGTTCACGACTGCATCCCCCCCTCCCCCGCCGTGAAATCACCACTGCAAAAGCCTCCTCTCTAAAAGTCAGTATTGAAGAGGAAATTTACTTGTGACTTGGAAGAGAATATTGGAAAAGAACACTTCTTGTGGTAAGCAATGTGGGTTTTATTTTCAAGCGTGAAATTTTTTTCATTCTTTCACAAAGCAGTGCGGGCTTTAAATTAAAAATCGCAATTCATGCCTTCCACGTGGAAGTCGTTTACATTTGATTACAAATTAGGGATCAGATCTGTGGTAGCTGCTGAAAACACAGGATTAGCACCTTTTTGGACATTAGTTTCTGGTTATAACTTTAAACAATCAAGCCGTAAACTTGAGGGGCTGGTTGGATTACTTGCTGCATTCATTTACGCAATAAGACAAAACACTCAGTACGATCTGGTACATTCTAGTGGTTAATGAATTTTAAAATATGACAGTGTTTCTGCAGTGTGTTTGGCCTTTAGGAATCACTCTTCTTTTTGCTCTTCTTCAGGAAGGAAGGAGTGCGAAACTTCTTTTTCTTTTTCGATGGGGACTTCCCTGGAGATTCATCGCTACCTGCATCGGCTGCTGTCCCCTCCTCAGCGGTCGGTGTTACTGGCTCTTCAGCGGGCTGAGACTGGGGTTCCTTATTTTCCACTGCAGGCGATTCCGTTGGGCTTTTGGGCACATCTTCATCGCATCTCCCTTCCTCCTTTCCTAAGGGAGGGAAGCCGAGTGCTTCTGAAGGCTCATCGGGGGTGAGATCTGGGAGGGTTTGCTTGAAAGTTGCAGCGTCACTGTCATCTTTGTAGGTCTGGTCCTGCTGCGTCTCTAGTGGACGGACAGACAAGGTCACAGTTAGTTTAGGTAAGTGTCCCCGGAGCGGGGAAAGCCCAGCACGTTGATGGTGAGCGCACTCTATAAAAAACCTAGCATGTTTACTTTGCATAAAAGCCTTTGTAATAGGTCTGTTCTCATTTAGCTTTGGGCATGGAGATAGAAATAACGTATTCAAAAGTTTTGCTTGTTTTTAAGTTGAATTCCATCACATGGGTGTAAACCGGCAAGAAAGTAACTGCTGAGACTTCTCTTGTGTTTTATTTATAACATTTGCAAGTGACGTGAGATTTTAGTACAGTAACCAGGAATTAAACCTGCAATTTTCATTGTCATTAAAGAGAGCATCATGAAATTCCCTATCTTGATTTTTTTTTCTTTTGGTGGGATAAAACTAATTGCTGGTTTGTGGTGATGCGATACACACAAACCCATTAACTTCTCAGCTGTTGGCTTGCCAATTTTTAATTACAATGCTTGCATTTTCATAATACTCTTCCGTGACATCTAAGAGATGCTGCTTCACAATACGATTTCCTATCACAAAGGCTTCAATTCTTTTGCAAGATATGAGTATATATTATGGATTCCTCTAAGTAAAATTCATGTAGATTATCAAATTAAATGAGCTTAGCAGGTTATGCGATACAGCTTTTTTTTTTTTTTAAATAAATGTAATGTCATGTCTAACAGCAAAACTCACCCCTGTAAAAAGGAACATCAAAAATCTAGTGATAACTTTTATGTCCAAAGGTGAACTTTACCACTACTCCCTCAATTCTAACACTTTCCTCATTCACCACTGTGCTGTAGAGATCGGCTATTTAAAGCTCCTTTTTGTGCATATATATATATACACATAAACATATGTGTGTGTGTGTGTATATATCTATATATATATTTAACAACGAGCACTTTTTAAAGTTCCCTGCAACGTTCATCCCTGCACTGCAGCTGAGAAGTGTCTCGTTGGCTGTGTCAAATATATCCCCATTGATGTTACGTAAGGAGGAATTTAGAACAAAATCCAGGCCATGCTCATTATAAGGCACAAAAGAAAGGCAACTATTTTTTCCCCTTTTAAAATCTTGTTCCTTTTAATTTGAATAGACTGAAGGCTTTCACAAGAATTTACAGAAAATACTTGATACTTTCCAATTTTTCCTATGGAAATGACAATGAGCGTTCTTTTTATTTCTGCCAGAAATTAGTAATCCTCTAATATATTATAGAGGGCTCTGTTCTGTGAGCGCCTCCTACAAAACCCAACGTGTTCTGCCTAAAGCACCAGGAACTTCTAATAGGTTAAATAAACAAAACCACTAGTATTCCGTGCCAAACACTCCGAATGCACAAGTTAGCAGTTGAAAAGTTATGATGCAGGCAGGATTTAAAACAGAGTAACAAAGAGAAAGCAATTATGTACATTATAAGCTGCCTCCTGAAGCTCTAGCTTAGCCCCTATACGTACGTGACACACAAATTTGTAAGAAGCACAACCTACAATTCTTCACCACCGCTACGCTCTTTTGGGATTTCATTTTACTTTTCAGGAATTAACTGAAAGCATTGCTGAGCTCTTCTCCCTGGGATCCAGTGACAGGATGCATGGGAATGGACATTAGGAAGCATTTCTTTACCAAGAGGGTGGTCAAACCCTGGAACAGGCTTCCTAGAGAGATGGTGGATGCCCCAAGCCTGGCGGTGTTTAAGAGGCATTTGGACAATGCCCTTAACAACAAGCTTTAAGTTCTGGTCACCCCTGAAGCAGTCGGGCAGTTGGACTGGATGATCCTTGTAGGTCCCTCCCAACTGAAATAGTCTAGTCTATTCATTAGCTGGCCCAATTTTTGGAACCACTAGGCACCCTAGTAGACTGTCAGTCAGGTTTACTATATCTTTTAAAAAGTTTAAAAGAAAGTTTTAAACAAAGTCTTTAAAAAGGGATTAGAAATTCTAAATTTAGAGAATAGGAAGCTACAGGCATTCAAACAGCAGTTGCCGGTTGGCCTAAGCATTGGATAAATATAAGTAGTTTTGTAACGCGTTAATCCAGGACTGCTATCCTTCCCAGTTTGTCAAATTACCATCAGCTTTACTAAACGGATTAATGTTATCCTGGAATCAAACAAACATCTGTTTATCTAGCTTGGTAAGGGCAATATTTTACAAGAATTAGGGAGATTTATAAACTCCACATATGGGAAAGAAAGTATACAATATGTAAAAGCCTTGCTATTCTACTTGATGGATTTCAGTAACGTAACTAGGAAGGTTTAAAAATATATCTTGCTGCAAAACCTATTCGCAGTTCAAGAACTCAGCAGTACCTCAAAATATCTTTAAGTTTTTTAGAATAATCATGTCTACATCCATGCTCTCCCTTTAATATATACTGTGGCATAAGAGTTTGAAAAGTAACAATACTGGTGTGTGCTTACAATTCACATTACTTATGAAAATAAACGTTTGTGGGTTTGTTTGTTGTTTGTTTTTTTTTCCAACACAAACATGTGGACAAACATACAAACTAGGCTATAACTGAGTTAACACAAAACACTCTTCTGACTTCAGCTACACTTAAATAGAAACAATATGAGGGAAAAAATGTTGAGAAGCGGCTGTATACAGAGAACACTCTCATTCAACGGAACTTCTGCCAACCAAAGCCATCTATGGCATGAACTTCCAGTTCCTCTCTAAAATAAGCTTTGTATGTTTGTCCTGAAAAACTCTATACAACTAGAAGAGTTTGTGGAACACAATTCTCGGTTTAAAAGAATTTTCAGGTTTTAGAACTTCATTAGTAACATCACAGTTGTCTATGACGCAGTTTGACTTTCGCATCTGTGACAAACACACTGACTTTTGGATATAACAGGACATACGAATGGAGGGGGCCAAACATCCTTACTACTTTAAAGTATAATCTGAGGTGGCCCTGCAGATTTAGCTGAAACAGCTGGAGAAGTTGCTGCCACCAAGGACTCGCTGTTATTCCTTGCTTGGAATTTTTATTTCCCTACTGCTGACATATATAACATAGGAGTAGTTCCATATCCACTTCTGTGCAGAAGTGTGCTGGCTAAGTTTAAATCAATGTCACTTTTGCACTGGAATAGATTAGGAACTGCCTTCCTATTTCATTACCAGGTCTGAGTTGTGTAGGCGGCAGCAAAGTGTTGGGGCAGAAACTCCCAGACCTGTTTCAGCTATATCTGAAAGACAACTTCAGACTATTCCTTTTAAAACTGAGGAATCAGACACACGGATATGGAGACACATGATGCCACTTTCACAGTGTCTTTCAAAGGGGGAGCGCATTTTAACATAATATCTGTAACTATCTAGAATTTCATGAAATCAAGAACTAAAGAAATCAGCGTTTCAACTGAAAAAGCCTGCTTTAAGGGGGAAAAAAAAAAAAAAGCAAACCCAACAAAAAATCTTAGTAAACAAGGATGCCAGAGTGAAGCAAAGCACAAAAGCAGGTCAGAGTATGGAATGATACTTACTATGGTAACAGGTACTCTTTAGCATATCCATCTCCTGTTTGTAACGCAGCCACAAGAAGAAAAAAGCACAAGTAGAGAATCTATGCATTCATCACAGCCATTGTGTTAAATTAGAAGAATGGTTGCCACCATTCTTATAGAAAACAGAATGAGATGAAGTAGTGAATGGAAGACTAACAGACAAGTGATATATCCAATGTACAAGGTAAAAGAAACAAGACAAGAATTAGATTACACCTGTTCAAGATTGTTATTTTCTCCTTTTTCGAGGAAATGGTAGATTTTCCCAGTTCTGCTCTCATTTTAGTTAAAACTACTATGTAAGGTGAACAAATAATGATATTTAGATTCAAATTGAGCTGGAAAAAATATTTACTGAGGTGTAATCCAAGTACAATAATGTTTAAGAAATGTGCAATCAGTGAAGGAGATTTACCAAGGCATCTACATTTGTGTCTGGTTCACCATAAGACACGATTTCATGTCATAAGAGCAATTATTTCTCACAGAAAACGTACAAAAGGCTAAATCAGTTGAGAAACACCAAGAGATGACAAGGCAATTCTGAAGAGATGAGAATTTGTCTTTATATTAATGCACACTTCTTTATTATTGTAAACATAACTCCTCTTACACTCAGTGTGTTCAATTCAGTGTGGTATATTTTAGGTAGTATAAAAATAAGATACAAGAAATAATTTACCTTTATTAGATACTAGTTCATATATTTTCATGCGTCAGTCACTAATGATGCAGTTACTGGTTTCCCCCTGGCCCCCAGATCAGAAGAACATACCTTCCTCTATTTTAATCGGCGTACTGGGAGGAGTGCGGGCTGAAGTGGGATCAGGGAGACTTCTCTCTTTCTGTTCCCTGCCGTCTTCTGAAGGTTCTGCAGATGTAGACAAAGAGAAATTAAAAAGGCAGACAAAACCTTACAGCATGGGAGAAAACGAAAGCGTCCTTTTGCTCCATGCACACAAGATAGGAATACGTTTTTCTGAATCAAAATTCTGCCAGGATATTAAATGATACCAAAACAAGCAAAAGAAAATTAAGTGATGGTTTTATATTAACAAAACTGTTCAACTCACAGTTCTGCTCTGTGGTGTTGTGTTTTGGGTTTTTTTGTTTGGTTTGTTTGTTGTTTTTGTTTTTTTTTTTTTTTTTCCTTTTCTTCTTAAGAGGGCATGAATGATGTAATTGCTTATGAATTGGTTTATCACGCTGTTCTAAAGAAAACTTCTGAAGAAAAAGGCACATGGAAGCTATAAACAAATATGGGGGAGGGAAATGCTATTAGACCGACACAAGATAACGCTCTTTTGCTTGCTTTGTATTGCTGAAACTTGGGGTCAACAAAATTGCGTCCCAAAAGAAAAGAAGACTGCACAGACAACCAGAGAAACATGCAGTAATTAAATGATTCAAAACAGATTTCACAGTGGTTCGCATATTTGTTATTAGTAAGGAGGGTCCCCCTTGCTTCCAGGTTTAAACAGCCCTAGATCCAAAGGAAAACATTAATAGAGTACACCGTATATCAGGAACAGTATTAAAACACTGTTCCGTACAGTTCACCTAGACAATTAAAAGTGAAATCAGTCCCACAGATGAGAGACAACTGACAGAATCTCCAAACGGTGCAGGTAAAGAGGTTGTTCCTTAGATTGCAAGCCCAACTGTACCGTATTAGTAATACCTGAGGCCTCAGCCAAAAGGTCAGGATCGGACCTTAGTGCTTTGATCACTGCAGTATGAAATTCCTTATGGGAGGACTTCTGCCCATCTGGCTCTTCTCCATTAAGGTGTGTGATGACTTGCTGCATGGTCTGACAAGAAACCCATGCAGCAGCAAACTGAGTGTTATCTAAAGATTTAGACAGTGATGATACGTCACGATCCTGTAAAGTCTTCGTATCTGTTCCTTCAAAGGTTTTGGATCTGCCTTTCAAATCCAGAGATTTTTTATCTGATGTATTTTGCTCACTGATGGTCTGATTTCTAAGCCATGTACTCTGTTCCCCAGCTGGTGTCTGCCTCAGTAACACAGTCTCTCCATATTTTGATATCTTATCTAAGAAGGATGTAGCAATGTTACTGAGAGAATAAACGTACACAGTTACACAGGCATAACAGCAGAGTATCCCACCCCACACAGTCCAGTACTTGATTAGCTGAACACATACACTCTACAATGGCTTTGTCTTACTGTCTTATCAAAACGTCTGCATTGTCTTATCAAAAAGCAGAAGGTGGGAGCACACACTGCAAAAGAAACAGCACTTCTGGTTCCCGCATCATTCAAATTCAAAATCTAACAACAGACAAGTGTTGTAAATATCATCCCTTAAAACTATAGAGCAGTAAAGCAGGACAACCACTTCAGATGCAGCAATGATCTCTTTTTACAGCACGATTCTCTCATAATTCTACGATTATTTAGAAAGTCTGTTTTGCGGGAAGTCCCCGGGATGTGCCATTTCCAAGTAACAACCAAATGTTGTTCTGTATCTTCCCCATTCAATGGATTTCTCAATCCACAATTTTCAGTGAGTGAGAAAACTGCAGTTTTGCTGCTAAAATGCAACACCATTCTCTCACCCAAGACTATCTCTAGCGCTAAAGGAAAAAAAGCGGAACAATCCACAATACTTTGCAGTACCTAAAAATTTTCTGACTGATGTTTCAAGCTTTCAAATTCCTAATAGCAGCAGTAACTGGCCATACCAAACACCCCAGTTTGTCTACCAGGATAATTTTTAAAATAAGATCTACACATTTTATGGAATACTCCATTAGCACTTAGATCACACATTTTACCTGCATTATGCTTTTTAAATGTTTAATTCACACTGGAAAAAAAAGAAACACAGAAAACTTGAATAATTTATCCACGGCTTTTGAAGGTAACCCACCTTCCAATTAGTAATAAACTTGCTGTTATTATAGAAATTTCTGTTATTGCAGAAAAAGCACAGAGAAACCAACCTTCTGGTCCCTTCTGCTTTCTTTCTACTTCTTTGCGATATTCTTCCAGTTCTCGATCGGTGAGTTTATTGAAGGGATTTGGTCCTGTTGTGCTCACTATGACTTTTGGTTGATATTCTTTCTCAATTATTGCCTTTGACGCAGTCACCAGTTCTCCCTGACCAAAGAAAATGAAGATACATCTGTAATTGAGCAGTAACTTGCAGAAGCCTGAGAAGTACAGAGGCTACAAAGCAACCAAAAACAAAACAAAAAGATAATCTGAAAAATGCTACATTTATTTTCTTTTCAATTAAAAAAAAAAATCTATTACAGAACTATTTCATTATTATTTTTTTTAAATTTAATTGACAGCAGGTTAATATAAAGGAGAAAACAGGTCTCATTAATTACTTGGACAGACACATCAGTGTTTCCACCAGGGAATATCCACCATCAAGCAGTAAATCAAACAGCAGCGGAAGAGTCTAGCTGAATCATATTTGAAGTCACAGAAGTATCAAGTTTCTTTTTCTCCCCACGAAAGAAACAGGATACCAGGCCCAACTGCACGGCAACCTCAGCACAGGATACCTGTCCAAGTTCACAGGACTCAGCTCATATTGCATTTTATTTATGGTTTGGGTTTTGTTTTAGTTTTTTTTTTTTAGTAAGGGAAAAGCCATTTCTAGTAGCTACTACATAACATCTAACAGATGTTATAGTAAAAAGCCATCTTGTATGTGTCCTGTATACACTAGATTAACACATTATGACAAGCAATTTTTAAGTAATTAAGGTTAACTGTAATCTTACACAAGTTAGCATATTTACATCTATAACATCTGTCATGCAAGCTAGATAAAAAGTTATACAAATAAAACATTAGCAATTCTAAGTACAGTAAAGTCCAATGGACAAGAGCAGCTGCATCAGAGATTCTCTAATGCCAAGATTTTTAATTTTTCTTCTCTAATTAAAGACTAAATCCATTGGCTTTTCATTGCCACGGGTACGGAAGATGCTTGCCTGGTGTGCTGCTGTATCTTTCAAGTGACTTGTTTAACCATTTGGGTTTTTCATTGTGTACACAGAACTCTACTGACACTAGTTTGGAAATGACTGATGTGTGGTCTGTGCCTTGTGCCATTGTGATACTAGAATTGTCTTTGTTGTTGAAAAGAGGTATTTGAATTCCATTACCAAATAAGTAGGGTTACTGACTGGCCCAAGTAATCTTTCATATTCAAATGTTATTTGTACCAATATTAAAAAGAAAGCATTAGAAAGCAGAGTTCAAAAATAAATAGCACCCGAACAAAGCGACAAACATTCCTTTCAATGCCCATACAGTGAAGATCTCATGCTTGTCCATCAAGTGAAACTGAAGATGAAATTAGACAGAGTACTGTTTTGAATGCTAAGAGCTGCTACGGACAAGTTGTCAGCACCAAAAAGGTGACAGACAAAAATGTCCAGATGGAACACAGACAAGAGCACTTAGATATTTCCAAAAGCCTCATGAGAGATCTCTAGGAATCTGGTCTAGAGCAACCCAGGGAGGTAAGAACAACTGGTTGTTAGAATCGATGCTGCTCTTCAGGAAGCAAACACCAGCCAGAAGTACTGAAGAACAAGCAGCACAAGTCTCCACTGCAAGATCCTGAAAGGAACTGCAGGAGAGGAAACATCTCTAAGACATTATAGATTGCCTACATTTCTCCATAAAACAAGAGGAACTCTTTTCTCAGATGGAGAATGTCAGTAGAACGTCAAAAGTCTTTTCTCAACTATTTCCATTAAGCAGCAGCTGTTTTAATATCAGAAAACCTCCAATTTGATCGTCATGGCTTTTCTTACAGGATAATGCATTAAAATGTCACAAAACCATCAACTTTCGTACAAATCCTAATTGTTTTGTAGAAAATGTAAACCACTCCCAAAACTACAGGTCCCAGCTTTTAATGATGGCAGCAAATTGGCACCCATGACAGTTCTGTATTTCCCTCTCTATCTCTGCCCACCCCTCACACTAAATATGTAGTTTTAACTGAAACTCAGCAGTAAGTAGCAGGGGCTTGTAAAGCGCTGATCTTGGGCAGAGTTTCTAGAGTTTTCTAGGATTACAAAAGTCAACAGAGGAACAAGATGCACAGTGCACACTGGTATCCCTGGAATGTTTAAGAATCTTCGAATCTTGTCTGCAAGTTAAATCCAAAATGACTGGGTAGAACAACTTTCACATGAAATGAAATTTTACTCAATGCCTGTTGATTTAATAATGACAAAGAGCAAGACATGCAGCTTGCGGCAAGATCACTAGCGCACTGGCATTCTGTCTTCTCTTGCTTAACCAGAGTACCTTTGTTAACTACTGGGAATAAAAGCAGCGCATCAAAGCTTATCACATTTACTAAATTAAAAAAAAAAAGCCAAACCAAACCCAAACACACACAAAAAACATACCCACCATCAATGCAAACAGTGTTTTTACTAATTGAGTATCTTTGACCCAAGAGAAATAATATTGAAAAAGATCAGAGGCAACGACAGTAAATGGATTATGTATTACAAAGAAAAAGCACTTGTGTTTTTAGACTGCATAAGCAGAAGAATCACACAAGAGACCAGAAAGGCAAGCTTTTGATCTGATAAAAGCTGTTTCCAGATTAACACATCCAGTTTTGTGCAGTATCAATAATATGGAAGCAGTTCAAAGACCACTAATGAAATTATAAATTAGAGGGACTGACTCTATGGGTAAAACAACAGGAGAGAGTAACAAAATGAAGAGAGTAACACGGGACAGAAGGAAAATGAGCATAAAGGACTAAAAAGACAGTACAAGACATATTTTAGATTGTTAAACATGACACGAAAGTAGACAAGAGTTTGCCGAGATATGAACCTGTCCATGCCACTTGGAGATTCCTATGAACATTCAGAAAAATGGAACAAGAAAATTGGTGTGGAGCTGCTTCAGGTATTAGAGAACCTGTAGAGAGGGAATGAATTCCCATATGAAAGAATGGCACTCTGCTTCAACACAAGATGACACGCAAAAAAACTACTGTTCTAGTGATTTCATCTGGATTATGCTGATACTAGTATTATTTTGATGATGATTCTAGTACTATTGTGATGACCACTTGAAGTTTGATTGCACGTGTAAGCACCTGAATATCAACAACATTTTCTCCACTGTAAGAAAGGATGGATAGATTATGTTCATGGACAGAATATATTTTCACTTCTGAGAATTCTGTAGGGACATACTTCCCCACAAAGATCCAAAGGGAAATTAATTTATACCTAATGATATACAATACAGCTTCATACTAAACTTGCACCTCACATACCCTACAAGGAAATTTTAGATTATCAAGCCTTGTTACAGCTTCTCCACAAAATTTCGCTTTCAGAGAGAAATTCAAAACTGGTATGAGCTAACCATCATTTAACAGGCAAGCACTTCATCTTGTTCCCAGGGATAGATATGAGCAAAACTGGCACTTTACATGCCAACTTTTCTCTTAATCAGACAGTAGGTTCATAATAATTGTCTAAAGTTAACCATTGCTCTTAATACAATCTGGCATTGAGTGCAGTGCCTTTATCCAAAAACCCCAAGATTCTTAAAGTACTGTTCATGTAGAAGTCACCGTTAAAACACAGTGCGACCTCTGGGGCAGAACTGAGAGGCTCTTCCTGAAGAACAAAGCCACATAATTTCCATTCTAAAGGGAGAGACAGGAAATGGGCGATTCCCATTGTACTTAAAATTCTTGAAAATTCATGTGATTTTTTTTTTATTTTTTTTTTTAAATCACATTGCAAAATGGTCATTGATAAGAATAACCAACATTTCCTCTCATTCAGCCAAGACTGCAGCAGAAGGTTAGTTGACCAAGTCTATAACACGAATAAAATTACATGATGCACAAGGAACTTCTGTTGCAACATGGCCAGGACTCCTCAGAACATGGACAAAGCAAGTGACAAGGCAAAACGGAGTATTTACTACTGCAGCCATAGGCACGGAACACTCAAAGCATTACATGCATACAGTACACAAACAGGAATTTTTTCATCCAAAATAATGTGCATCAGTATTTGATAGAAATCTCTGTGTTAACTGAAAACATAGCACATTTTAAGCATTGCTGCCATCAGATGGCACTTTTTACTTTAACTGTAATCAAGTGTCAAAGAATTTGTCAGCTGAGAACTTGTAATTATCTGGTACCTAAAAGTCCTTAAGTCCTTGAGGTATAGGTCCCCTTCAAAGTTTTATTCAAAGTTTCATGTGAGGTTTATGTGGGCATCATGAGATTTGCTTGTTGTTCCACAATACATGACTGATTTTGGCATGATCTTCCTAGAAAATTTCTGTTTTGTTGTTGTTGCTTGGTTCATTGGGTATTTTTGTGGTGGTTTTGTGTTTTGTTGGTTTTTTGTTGTTTTTTTTTTTTTGGTGGTGGTGGTTTGTGATTTTTTTACCCCCTAACAGGAAATTATTAAGCATTCAGGTCACAAGCCATATTAAGGTAATAAAAATCATGATATAGGCCACTCCTACTGGCATTAACATTGGGATCTAATTTCACACAGTATTTCAGGAGGAAAGCACTTTCATGACTGCACAAAAAGGAAATACATCATTTGGACATCTAAACTCTAATATTATACTAACCAAAGTGATATAACCAACAGACCTTTTGTTGGCTCCTTGCCATCTACAAAAATCCATGTAAAATATTTGACTACTTTTATAGAAAGATGATGCTCAAGAATAATACTTGAAAGATACCTTGCACATCATCAATGAAAGAAACTGCCTGTGTTGGCAGCAATGGATGACTATCCATTGAACACTATTATTAAGCAGAGAATAAAAGGCAAGCACTATTTGGACGAATTTGGCTTTGTTCTATTTTTCATCTTAATTCTGGAAATAGGATTTTATTATTTTTCCTTTCAGAATATGGATAAAACAAACTGTAATCTGAAAAAATCATCAAATTCTCAGTATGATACAACTATCTGTAATCTAAACTGGCTCATTACACTACAAAGTGTTGTAAAGTCATGAAATTGGCAACTATGATGTAATTCAAAGTATTCTGGTTTTTGATGGGAAAGCTATTCTGATAATATGTTAGGCACAACCTAACTCAAGATTTAAGAATCTTTAAGATAAAATACTGGAGCAGAAGAGACACCGATGCTCATTTACACATTGCGCTTCCCTGTTAGCTCACCTCTAAGAAACTCCAAAACCTGGGAGAGAAATACAGCTAAGGAGAGATTGTTTCCAATGTGCAAACTGTTCCTGTTTACTCGGCCTCAGAGGACTGCCCACCCCAACTCTACACACATCCCTTTAATTTATTCTGTATTTTACATACATAAGCACAAGCATGATTATATGTTTGAAAGCCAATTGATTTTGGAAGTGTGGGGGGGCATTACTCAGCAACTCCTGTAGATAACCACAGGAAGTTTTAAGGAAACAAGACGTCTAGGATCAAAAGTCAACTGTTGTCAGCATGGCACACTCTGAGCATGTGGATATCTTCGGAATTACACTGATGTACTCAGGCTGAGTTTAAGCTAACTCAAAATGGATCTCAAATTAGAGTAATTCAACACTAATAGCATGCGCAAAGAAACCCACTATATGCAGAACCTAATCAGCACCTTAACACCAAAAGTGTTTCCTCACCAGCTTCTACAGACAAAGAAAAAGATCAAAATCCTTCAAAGATACTTTAGCAGGGTAAAGTAACTGCTTGTATAGTTACGTATACATAATTTGGAGATCCATCTATTTTTCTTTTCTAGCCAAATCATTAACTAACAGAGGGAAAGGGCAGGGTAAGGAAGAGGTAAAATGAAGGGTGAACAACAGTATTTAGAGCAGTATGACAGGGCAGTACCTTTCTAACAGACAGAGATTTAGCGGGACTAAAGGCCTGCTCTGTGAGATCGAGCCCTTCAATAGATTCCGTACAGTCTGAGAGGGGAGCATCCTGCAACAGTAAATTCAGTAAACAGAGCAAACCGAGCCCAGGCTTTAAAACATCAACCAAAAGCATTATGATGCTTGCTAAAAACATGCAAAGAAACAGTAACTGGTAGATAAAATTGCAAATGACAATGAATTGACATGCAACACATTATGACACCGAACATGAATAATGCTATGGTCATGATAAGACTTGCCAAACTTTTAAAAGTATATCAGAAAATACTTATCTGTGGCAGTTAAAGCACTCAGATATATAGAGCTTTAAAGCCATTCGACTATACAGTATACCGTATAGCTCTAATTCTTACTTTACTTTGAGCTATGATTCATAGATTCAAAGTCATTTGTATATCCAGATATATTGCTTTTAAGTTTTATTGATGTAAAATAGCTTTTTATTTCCAAAGTGCTCTTTAAATAAAATACTATGAAGCATGATAAAACATATTTTAACACACAACACTACTGCCCCACAGTGAGCCTGCTGTGCCCAGTATTAATACTTCAAGGTACATAAACTTGGAAAACAAACAAACAAAAAGTTGTCACAAAGCCCAACTAGTTTTGAACAAGAATCTAACCCATATAAATAAGCCTTCTGAATTTCATGCATTACATTCAGAAAAAAAAAAAAAAAAAAAAACACACAACCACGAAGCATCCTCCACAGACATGCTTGGGCTACATGGCTGAAGCCTCTTAAATTTCTGATCCTGAGCACTCTCGCAAAGACAATGGTGTTACCTCTAAGACTTACCTTATAAACAGTTACTCTCTGCCAATTAAAGAATAATTTTATAGTGATATATTAGGTGAAAGCAGAGGATATTGTAGATTAACTTTAAGCTATAGTTTGAGGCATTTTATACTCTCACCTGTACAAGACTCCTGTCCACAACTACCCCTGAAAGAACCTGTGATTGAGGGCCTGCGGTTTTAATATCTTGTAGATTTTGCTCTCGGATCTGTAAAGGAAGCAGTAGAATACAGTCACATGAACAAGAGAAAAGTTAACCACATTTTCATATTTGAAAAAGGGGTGGGTGAACCTGCCAAAAGGCTGCAACTAGTGTCGACTGCTATGGCCCTACCCATCAAATAAAGCCGTGCCTATAAACTCCACTTGAATATATGTGCTCAGGTTCCTAGCTGTTTCCTCACATTTCTCAGAATTTAGTCTCTAAGTACCACAGCAGGTACGGTCCTCTGCTTTTTAGTACTGGCTCATGGTAAAACGCTACAGATCAGGCAACAGACAACAAGAAAAGTGAGAAGCACAGAAGTCATATTTACGTAAGTCTGTTGTACTTGACCAATCATTTACAGGTTTCTGACACTAGCCTACTGCACCACAGTACCATCTTCCAACAGAACTTACTGTAAAATACTGCACAACATTCAATTTTTGCATGTACTCGGGACCATATTCTCAAAAGGACATATAAATATTTTTCTATGCTGACACTGGAGTACTCAAACACATCCCTTCTGTTGCATCCTAAATACCTCCCAGTTCTTTCCATCCGCAAGATGGAAACAAAAAGTGCATATTTAAATCTAGGTATTATTGATTTAAATTAGATATCCTACAGTGGTAAAGAATTCATAACAACCGACTCAAAATTTATTTCTAAAATATTCTGGTTCTTGTTCTAAGATAAATGAAGAAAAAAAGCATACATCCAGAAAGACCTCCACTTTACACTTAAAAAGAACATTCAACTTATATAAATACACATGCATACAAATATAGAAACTCAAGGAATTATTAATACTTCGTATTTCAGAAAGTATGAAGACTGTGCATCATCTGTACTTGTTTCTAGTTTACTACCCTTCTTGTCATAAGGAAAGTATAAAGTTTGAAGTTTTACTTCTTTCCTCTTAGTCGCTTCATTCAAGCTTTTGCTACAGCGGTATTTGTGTTTCAAACACCAAGAAACTGCTTGGCAATTTCACCAGATTTCTCATTTCAAGAGATTATTTATTTTACAGTGCCGAGTCAGGAAAAGCAAAAGCTCTGTCAACCTTATATGAATTATTTTAGCAAAAACCAGTATTCCTGCTTTCCTGTGACATAATGCTAACTCCCATATTCCATATGGCCACCGGTCAGAAGTAGCAAAACAATCCAGAACAAGTTAAGTATTAACAAGACACCAGTGCATGTTTTATACTTTAAAAGAAATAAAGTGAAAAAACCCCAATGCATTCAATGCTTTCCTGTTGGCAGATTGTTGACAAGAAGATCTGAAATTCTGGAAAATTAACTGCTTGGTCATCTCAAAAAGATTAACACGCAGTTTCAAAAGCCAAAAAAAAAATCTGCATCAGTCACAGGATATTATAATATAATAAATTATAATATGGAGAGAGATCCGTAGACTTCTTTGTCTAGGCTACAATTTCAACTGGTGAAACTAAAACAGGAAAACAGGTCACTAATGTAAAACTATGAACTCAGGGAACAGAATTACTACCATAAACTCAGTGGTGGCTGTTTCAGAAGTATCCAGCAACTGGTCTGACAGTAACAAAATAAAAGACAATGGAAGTCTTCATACAGTGGAAAGTAATACCATCTCTTTCCTAGATGAGTTTAGAATTGTTTCAGTACCTAGTTATAAAGGGGCAGGGCAATACCAGAGCTGTGTTAACTGAACTCCCAAAATTTCACTATAGCAAAGTAAGTTTGTTCATTACAAGTACACAACTTAATTGTAGTGATGACCAAAAAAAAAAAAAAAAAAGTTATTTTACTGCTATTACAAACCTTGTTCCTCATTTCTTGGACCTCCTTTGGATTGGTGTTCAATGGAACAAACAGGTTAGGGACGGCAGAGGTGGCAGTTCTATGTCCATCCTCTTTAGTCCACTGTAATACCAAGAACAGTTGAACAGTCAGAATTGCTGTAATGGCTATGGACACTCAGAGCAGCAAATTTACAGAACAGTTGATCATGCATTATACATAGCAGAGAACTGAACCAATGATTGTATTCTTCTATTCATTCCTAAGAGTATTTAAGTTGCTTTCTCCAGTAATATAAACTGTACCTTCAGATACATTTATAAGTATCAGAACCATTCCATTAAGTCAAGCTAGTAACAACAACAAAAACTAGAAAGCCAGTTAACTTGCAAATAACTTCCACCCTAAATGATGCAATTACTACAGCTATGTGCAATTCGGAGATTATGGAGACTGAAAGGTTTTTTTAAGCTGTTTTTCTGGGCACTTGACCACACTGACAACTGCAGTGTTGCTTGTTTCTATAAACTCTCTACTTCTCACTTTATGAAGAGACATATTAATACATGAGTAGAAAAACTCCAATATAATTACTTATTTTTAAGGACATTTGTATCAGAAATTTCACAGTGGGTTCATATTTGTTTAAAAAGGACACTATTCCTTACCCAAACAGAAGTACAGCAAGATCTAAGACACGAGCTGTAAAACCCTGTTCCTGCCATTTTCATTTTCTGCACTGGATGTTTTTACAAAATAGCACGAGAGAGACAGAGAGATCATTGATTCAATCCTCCGATACCCAACAAACATCAAAGCAAACTTAAAGCATAAGATGACAGAAGTATGAAAAGCAATGTGATGTCACTAACCAGGTTTAGTGAATGATTCTGTACTGTGAAGCAAGAGTGGGCATCACCAAAGTTTTGCATTAAAACAAGCTACTTCAGCAAAATGTTCTGTTTCCAGAATTAGTTTCTGCACAAATAAACAGCTGTATCAGCACAGCAACCTAGAGGAACAGTTTGGTGATGTCGAATATTTTATAACTCATAGCTTAAAAGGTTACAAAAATATCCCAAACACAAACTTTAAGCGCTTCATGGGTTCTTCATAGAAGGTTGCTTTATTTGATCAGTGCATTTAGTATGGAGCTCTGTTTAATTTAATGCACAACTAACTCTTTATCTTGATATGTTTATTATATGCGGTGTCCTAATTTCCAATTGCTATTGCATAGAAAATGCACCGAACAGTAAAGCAAACCTGTTTATAGAGCAAATGCTATGCGTTTTTTCCTGAGTAACTTCAAGAAACAATAAGATAGCCAGAAATTGTCAAACTTCAAAAAGCAACAAAATTTTAAAATGTTTTGCAACTGTAAAGTAAAAAATGGAATGAACATGGAGCTGTGAAATACTCACTGATGATTATCTTCTCAGATAAAAACTACTCCAGCTTTTTATTAAAGATAGTTTTTAGTCAAAACATATATAAAAACAACCTCATCATAACAAGCTACTTATTCTTTAGGTTAATAACAAGCATTAAAAAAGATTTAATTACACAAACCTGTTATACTGTATGAGATTTTCTATTCCTCCAGTATATCATTAAACAAGACTAGTTTCTGAGCAGGAATTTTGCTTCCATCTTTCACTGATAATTTCAAATATAAAATACTACCCACTTTGAGAGCTAACGTTGAAAAGCACAAACTGCTCCAAACATATGAATAGCTTTAAGCTTTCTTCCAATCAAGGCAAAACTATACTTGAGTTTAGTAAAATCTTGATAGTACAAACAATATACATATATATTAATTTCTTAAACAAAAAAGACCACCACAAAAATACCAGAGATGGAGATCCTGTTTTTTCAGGGCTTTCTACACATTAACACTATATATTTTAGTATGCACATTGCCTGAGTAATCATTCCATAAAAGCATTCAAACTATAGAGAACTCTGAATGCGTTCAGAGGTGAAGCATAGTTTTGTAGGGGTAAATAAGAATGAAGAAGTGTTCTGGAAAAAAATAATGTGTATTTTTTTCCTTTTCAAGAGCACTAGTTTTATTTTTTTTTAAGACTCACCTGTAACCATACCACTACTATACGTGGTACCTCTACTGAAGTACTAGTGAACTACTATAGTTGAGCTTGAAGTCAATCGTTACAAAAGCTTGTATGCGTGCAAATCCCTATCTACATTTTAGGTGCTCTGAATATACCCAAGAAAATATCAAAACCACATTATACACCAGCATCTACTGATCTCCATTTGAAAGCATTTGATACCTTTGCCTTTCAATTAACATATCTTTCAGTGCAAAATTTAACTGTAAGCAGCATTGATAAACAAAAAAAAAAGCACCGGTTGCAGAATCTATCGATTAGTGCCTGCTGATGGCCTGAGCTGCACTTTAGTCATGCCGCACCCAGCTGATATTTTAGGAAAGACTTTCCATTTATGGCCATCTACTTACATGCAACACTACATGCAGAAGGCAGCTGGTTCTGAACACTCAGAGGCTTTGGGGTAGACAAAGGTATAGTAAACAGGACAGGAAAAGGAGCTGAGAAACTAGATAAGAAAAACTGCTTAAGGAAAAAAAATCCAAGACTTAAATACTTTGAAATCAATTCTATCCTCTTGTACATAGCGAGGGTTGCAAAGGGCTTGCAAATTAAGTTGGTATATGTAACAGAGGGTAGAAAAATTTGATTATTTTTATATATACTCATACAAAATTACATTGAATAGTTAGTTTCATTTTTGTTTTAACTGAAAAGCTTTCATGCAGACAGAATTAGTAGTTCCCTAACACAGTTGTCCTTAATTAAACCATTTAAATGCAGAGCCTATTCAGCCAAAACTATGATTCAATCTGTTTGGTCATTAGCTTGAAAAGACAAAAGGAAACCAGAGGCTCCAAAGTCTTAAGCAGTTTTAAGCATTAAGAAGCGAGATGATTTTTACAGCTCACATCTAATCAAAGCCAAATTAAGTGGTTAGTAAAACACATTTAGTTTTTTTATATAAGAAAGAAGAAGAGAATTAGGAGAGTAATCTTTTTCTTCCCAAAGCCTCTAAGTGCCAGCCACCCCAAGTTGCTCTACATCATCTAACTATGAACAGTAAGGTAGGCACAGACCAAGCAGTTGGTAATACAGCTTGGCACGCAGACACCGGACGAGAGAGACTGCAGCAAGGGTTTCACGTGATCGTGTGTAATGTTCGTCCACACCTTAGTCTTCGACTTGGGACTGCTGCCATTCTGCCCTTCTTCAGAAGCATCATCCCCTCGGCCAGAGTTCAGCCACCTTGTCTTCTCTCGCTGCTGTTTCTGAAAACTGTGTCTGAGGGGGGAGCAAGTGCCTGATTCGCCATCACTAGTAAAGGAGTAACCTGTGACACTAGCTGGAATCTCAACATCGCTGTACTTTTTAGATTTCTCTCTCAGAGCAGGGCATCGATACGGATAGCCGGTTCTGTAGCCCTGAAGAAGCAAAGCAGCAAAATTAGTCTCCTACGTCTCCAGGTTTTGATACAAAACATAGGGCAGAGAAAAATATCTCTTCTGCATTCTAAAATCTAGAATTCAACATATTGTATACAAGGGAAAGCTTCAAGAATGCTACTTTTATGTCCATATTCTCTCCTCTCCCTGATCTTCTCTACCTAGGTTGTTTTTCTCTCCTAACTTCCTCTGAATTATAGTTTCCCTTTTTACCTCCTGTAATACGCTAGTCATGTTTTCCCCTGCTTTCTTCCATATTTTCCTCAGAATTTAACATACAAAAAAGGACATTTAACAGTTTTCTCTAAGAAATTTCCACTAGCAAACTATTTTCAATGTGGCTTAAAGAGAAACTGTGAATAGCTAACCTCCCAAAGCACTCAAATTCTTTATAGATAAAGCTAGATGTAAAGAAACTTCAGTCCTGAGTATGCGGACTTAGCTTTCTTTGCAGAGTTCTCCATGCATTAAGCACTACTGAGGCATTATCTTGTCTGCTCCTCCATCTTTTAATGATCAAAGCGCATCTTGAGTAATTATCCACTGCCTAATGTAGTTACCTATATAATATGTAGCTATGTGTAATAGTAAGGGCCTGTATTGGATGATGGAAGCTCCTTTCTATTCCTATGTTCCTAGCGTGTACAATGCTATTTCCTTTGTGATCCTGCTTCCTGTTTGCAGTAAGAAACATAAAACTGATATTCCCTAGAGAAACTGAAATCCAACTGAATCTGCCAAAGGTACCAGTCAGTGATACAGGGATTCCGCTACCCAAAGTTTCATTATTGCTCACTAAAATCTATGAGAATTTTTCTATAGACTTAAGGTTATAGCTGATCACTTTGTCTGATATGAAAACATTAGATACTCAAATTACTAATGAAGTAGCCTGAATTTTTTTCATTACTACAGATAGGACACTGATCTAAGGGGAAAAAAGCCTTAGTTATTTACTACATAGCATACGTGATGGATAGTGTTTTAAGATATTATCATCAGTGTGGATCCTGTCAGGGGCACATGCATCACATGACCATGAAGACCACAGATAGGTCTACAAGCAAAAAGATTAATTAAATCAAAAATCAGAAGACTATGTCTGATTATTACAGTGACCGTATTTTTGGATAAGTTCATTACCACTGTCTATAGTCACCACTTAAAGCCTTGTGACAGGAAAGGTATCATCTTTCCCACTAAAGCTGGACAGCAAACGTTCATAGCTGGTCTTTCATTACAGATAGGATTTTACTGAAACCATCTTATCTGAGGACTTTTATTTATTTATTTGAAGTCTGTCTTTTGAATTCTTCTAGGTTCTAGTCAAGTCATAAAGTCAAATCACGCTGGACCCTGCACCTGACAAAACATTAACACTGTTTTACGCATTTTGGGAGGGGAGGGGATTGGAACAGCGGGGAAGACACAGACTAAGCAGTAGCAAGCACCACAGTACTCTCATTTGGAAGTGCCAAATCACAGAAGGATCCCCCCTCATCTTACCAATAACTACCAGATTACGAGTACAGAATTAAATCTGCCACCTGCACAAAGCATTTTGTGTACCTGCTACCTTAAGCATTTTGTGACATTTTTCATGTTGTCTCCTCCTCTGAGGGTCCTTAATCTTTGGGAAAGAACACCCTGCAGGCTGTATAAACTATCCCAACTACATGCAGCCCATTCTTTACTAACGTCCCTTATTGCAGCTGCTGAATTATTTTATACATTATCATATCATATGAAACAAAAACACCTGTCTTACCAGATTATCAAGCATTCGCATAAGAGCTTCAAATTCCTGTTCGCCAATCTGCCATTTTGGATGGGATACAGTACCCTCACCTGCTGGAGACTCAGGGGAACGAGACTTGGCTTTATACTTTCCAGGATCTAAAAGCACTAAATTGTCAGGTCCGCCTGCACTGGCCAGGGTACGTACCTTAAAAATAAAAAAGTCATCTTTTAGTTTCTTGAGGGGAGGGAAAAAAAACCAAACCCAAAAATAAAAAAAAAATCAGCAAACCAGAAGAAATCTATTTCATTTTAAAGCTAAATAAATTAACATACTTATATAAAGCTTGTCTCAAGGCTTTGAAAATATCTCCATTTTAATAGGCAGTATGTATCAAATCGATCGTTCCAATACAGTATTTGAATATTGCTGGCTAAACTGACGTTTTGGATGCTCTCACATAATATAATGATCTCACAGATCACCATGTCAGTTTAGATCAAAAGTTTAACCAGTATAGTGCGCAACTATTAATCTGTTTGAAGGGTAATATAGCAGACTGTATTATTACATAACATAATAAAATTCTTACTTGAATCTCACAGGCAAGCACTAGATTATGAATATAGTAGAAAGCCTCCTCCACAGTCTCTCCAACGGAGACTAAGCCGTGGTTTCTGAGAATAAGGACCTGGAGAGACATTGCAAAGAAAGTTAACAGTGGTAAACAAAGTATTTTCTTGCTCTTGATTAAAGAGCATACCTCCCCCACCCCCCCACACATATTTTTCTTTAATTCCAAATGTAAATACTGACCTTGCTTTTAGGCCCCAAATTTTTCTGAATAACCACCTTTTCTTCATCATCCACTAAAATACCATGATAGTCATGATAAGCTACTTCCCCAAGAGAAAGTGCTTCAGGTGAAATTGGCAAGAGACCACACTTCATTGCAGAAACCTGAGAAACATTAAAAAAACTAAGTTAGTTTCTTGCAACAGAAAAAAATGGAAAAAAAGAAAATATAATAATAAGAATTATTATAAAAACATATTTTTATATATTATTTGTATGTGTCTGTACAGGCACATACATAGAGTAGTCTTGAATCCCATCCCTAAAGCCTCTATTTCTCACAACTTTTGGATTGGATACAAAAGTCACATTGATCCTGTGTCTGACTCAGTGTGGCTGCTTTTACATGATATCAACACCAAGCTGAAAAGACTCAAGGTTAAAAAAAAAAAAAAAAAAAAATCCAACCCCCAAAATCAAACTGCATCCTTCATTCCTTTCACTCAGTGATTTTTTAGTTTATGTTTTTTATTTTCTCCAAAAAGAAGAAATTTAGTGACAAAGTTTGACACAGGTAATTCCGCGGCACTGTGGGTAAAGTTAAGAAATATTTTTAAAGACCACTCTGTAATTCACAATTTTAGGAATCTGATCACTTATCCTTAAAATGCTTGTATCAGTGCTGTTAATCACTTAAAAAAAATAATTAAAAAGCAAAAAATCAGAATGTGAACTTTGAAATATTGTCACAAGATGACTCTCAGAAAATCCCAAAGAGGTAAAATTGACTTGTAACCAATTTCTCAAATGAGAGGTATTGGAAAAGTTTCAAATATTTAAGAAAGCCTTGATAAATTGTGCTTTACAAAACCAACAAAATATGCTAAACTGTTATGACTCACTGTCAAAAGATATAGTCTTTGTGGTAAAGGACATACTAATATGAAATATGTATTTTCCAATTATAGAGCTCAATTTACTGTCTGACCACTCACATAACAACCAAATAAGGAGGATCTGATTGATTCACACAGGACCGCATATTTGAAGGCAGACTTAAAGGCTCTGTTCCCTTCAAAAAGGAGGCAAATCTATGATTAAGGGGGACCCACCTATTTTCCATCTGGGTGTGGGGGGGGAACAGGACAGTTCTAAAATGTGTGCTTACCGCTGCCCCTGCTGGCGTATGAATATGAACAATGCATTTAACATCAGGTCGAGCTGCATAAATTGCAGAGTGCAAAGTAAAACCAGCTTGGTTTACTCCCAAATTAGTGCTTCCACGATCAACTACATCTCCCTGAATATTGATTTTAACCTGTAAACAAAAAGAATTAGTTTAATAAATAAATCAAAACTGCCAAAAAACTGATTTCATTCAGCATCTACCACTGAAGCTCTAAAACAATATTTTTTTCAGTATTTTAAAAAGTGTCAAAGTGCGCACAATAAGGCTGTAGGTAGGTGACCAGGGCCCCAGCTTGAGATTAAGCTAACTGAAGAGGACATCAGGAGCTACCAGATATGAGACAAGAAATCGCTGCATGTAACAGGTAACGGTGCAAGAAGCTGACAGGAGTTACAGACAGCGCTGTGACAAATGGCTGCATTTCACAGAGTTATGGTGGAATTATACAAGAAACTTGCAAACTTTACAGATACCTGAAGAGGAGTAACTGGGACCTTTTGGGGAGTAGGTTCTTGAAAGGCCAGCACCTGGGTAATCATACCACTGATACCATGTAAGGCTGAGATTGCCCAGGTAATAATATTATAAATACCAAATTTGGATATGGATGTAGAAAAACTGGAATAAAAGGGAAAAAGCAATTATGCATGGGTTGTTTATTTGGGAGAGAACAAGATAAGAGAAAATGGAGTTTCAAAGTGGAAAAGGGAAGAACAAACATAGGAGAAAGGGAGAGAAAGGGGCAATAAAGGGCCAGTCGTGTAAGCAGACTGCTAGTCAGCATGCTCATCTGGCTAAACTATGTGCCTTATCACTGTAGCCTATCTTCTTATTAAATCCTGCTGCTATATTTTTTCTGTGTGAACATACTCTCTACTGTGTGTATGTGTACACTTCCCTACCTTCACGCAACCTTCATTCTCAAGGTATTTACATTCCAGATATAAAGATAAAATCAGGACACCTTAAAAAAAACCCACCAAACCAACAACCCAACACACATGAAATATTCCCACAGTGTGGCCCTTACCCTCTTCTAAAAATCTTGTAGTAACAAGAAAGGAAAAGTGTCAGTTTTCTCCGTTCCTTTTCCTATAATTTTTTCAACTAAAATTTTACAGGTGGTTAAGGTGGAGTTATGTAAGAAAGAGCCAACTTTACAGACAGCTGAGGGACTTTCAGGTGTCAAGAGCGACACAAGTTTGAAGTGTTACTACTCTGCATATACTTACCTCACATGTCTGCTAGACATTACTTACCTTACAGAAGCCAGGTGGGAAGAATAGTGTGAAAGTTTCTATTTTGTTTCAACATAAGAGTCAACCACATAACTCAAGTTGCCTTCAGCAGCAGTGTAGACTAGACTGAAGATAAATGCTAAAAACATGCTTCCCACTCCCATATTAAGGAAGATGTGTCTTTAACTGCAGCCATTAGATCTCAAAAATATAATTTATCTACACCCTCAGCTACTTACATCATTAAACAATGGCAACTAAATCAGGTATCTGACACAAAGTCTCGAAACTGTAATTGGTTTGAATCATTTACATCTGAAACGCATACTGTTGCCCTCGACAAGCCTGATTCAACAGGCAGCAGCTTTCAAGAGCATGATGTGATTAGCTTATCCAAATGACCTGGCTCTTCTTTACAAAATCAACTGGAGGACACCTGGTGGTGAACATGTGCAAAGAAATCTCTCTCAAAGATACCTCAGCTGTAGCAAAACCAACAATGTTCAATAAAACTATTCTAAATATGTAAATTGCTTACCAGACTAGATGCAGTAACTTCACTATAGAGGAGTCCAAATGGTACAATGAGGAAGTGCTCCTGCTCAGAATTTACTCTGGCCTAAGGATAAAACAAGAGTAAAAGTTATTAAGAATATTTTATTAAAGCATACAAGAAGGCCCAAAATCATGAAAGTTACTTTCACTTCCCGAGTATGGAATGGGCAACTATGCCTATAACATATGCAGTATGACTGTCATGCATGCTACCACAGATGATCAACATACAGCACAGTTCATTAACTCATGTTGAACAAAACCAGATTGTAGATACATGCCAGAGTCCTTCAAGATTAGTGGAAAGTAGTAAATCCTTAGATCCTGTGGCAATGACAACTAGACTACTGTGGCTAAAAGTAATCATATTGGGAGAAGGGGGCAGAAAAGTTAACTGGTTTTTTTTATTTGTTTGCTTTTATTTATTTATTTAGAAGAATGAGTTTATACTCCAACTGTACTTCTACCCTTATAAAACAGAAGATATGAAATAGAAGTGCATGAGAAAACACAAGAATTTGGCCCATGGATCTAAAACACCTTGATGCGAGAAGGGCTTCATATCACTGATACAGGTGCCACGCGAGACATCTGTAAGCAATACAGCACACTTGTAGGTTTTGTACCAAGTACCCTGACCCCCACTTATGTTTTCTCTCTTTTGTGGAAATCACACAATCAGGAGTTTATAATGCAAAAATAATTCTGATTTCAAACTACTCATATCTTGGGATGCATCTGCTTGAAGTTTAGGTATCTCCCACTGGAGAATTAAAAGGCTTCAAATGTTTTACTGGACACATGAGACAACTCCCTATTTTGCTATTAGTCTATCCAGATTTTGTGGTTTGGTTTTGTTTTTAAATGTTTTAAAAATTGTATTTATTTATGAGTTTTCCATTTCCCCAAGATGCAGCTACTTTATGCTCCCTCATGTCTTCTACTACTTGCAACACTAAAAATATATATATATATATATACACACACACACACACTTTGATATAGTTCTACTACAGGGGAAAAAAATAATTCTAAAATAAGTAGATGATCAGTCATCCAAAAGCTTCTAGTACAAGTCTAGCTTCCTTTACAACCAGCTGGTAACATGCTATAGCGTAAGAGCCTTAGACTGCACCAGTTAGTTCAAATTAACCTGTAATTTCATGAACCACCAAAATAGATCTCCATTACAGAAGTGTAAATGATCTAGAAATTCTTTTACTTACTTATGCAAGACAATAAGCCGATTATTATTCAAAATGCCCCAAAAGCTAATAAGAAAGCTCAAACATAAGGTAAACAAGCAGCAAGACTCAGAAACCACGTTACTTTAGGATAGATCCAATAAACACTTCATGCCCTCAAAGCAAACCAAGACCTGGTGAACGATGTGTACCTTCTGTAAACCTGTAATCTCAAATTCTGCCTAACCCTGGAGGCACCCAAATTTACTCTACATTAAGGTACTTGACATGAAAGCTCTTGATGCTCTGTTATTCTGCTTCTGCATCAGAACTGCACCAGTCTGAACAACTCCACACACAGCAGGTGTCAGTGATTGACAAGGATCCAAAAAGCAAAGATACTCCACCCAGCTCCCCGATATGCCCAGATTGGCATACGCTCTCATATTCTCACAGCTCCTTTGTCCTCTAACACGCAGGCTTATACCCCTCACAGAAGGCTGTTTTCCTTAAGAAGCACACTAGCAGCTTTTAACTTTAATACAATCACCTAGTAATTAGAGCATCCACTCACAAAAATCCTGAAAACCTGAGGTCAAACTCCAGCTCTGCATGAAGTGGTGGTCGGCATTCACCACATTCCAAAGGAGTGCCTTACTACCACACTCCTACTTAAGGTATGGGTATACAGAACAAAGACAAGACTATTTTGTAAATGTGACAACCTTGTTCTAGATGAACTTCTGAAGGTAAATTATGTGTTAGTCACCTTTCAGAATGCTACTCAATGGAGGAGTTTGTAAAAGACAGGTGAACTACGACTTCTGATTGCCAGTGACAAACCATTAACCAAGAGCTTCCCAGTACCACTCTGCCCATCAAAACTGTCTAAAGCACTTTCAGAATCTCATACTCCAAGTGCTTTGACTGTCTTCCACCTCAGCTGGTATCACCATTATCTAATCTTCCTGTGCTCCTGCCCCACCAAAATAAAGTAAAACTTGAGGGATTCTACCCTAATCACACAAGCTTGCCTTAAACACTTCCCTAAGCATGCCGCTCTTCATCAAATTTACCCTTTTATCTAAAAGCAGAAACATTCCCAGGGCTGAACTTCATATTGGAAAGCCATCTCCAAGCCCGCTTGCCTAGTAATCTTTTTACCACATTAATGTCCCTTTTACAAAATCAATTCTCCTGTCACGTATGAAAAATCAGGGGGTGGCAGAGTTGTTTACAAGAACCATTATGTTGGATACGTTCCCTTACTAAAAGAATCAAATGATCTAACCAGCATTGCCTTGATCCTATGCCTACCCACATCATTTATCATCTTTATCAGTTCACAGATAATACACCTTGAAATCTCAACAAGCAGTAAAAATAAAATTATCATATTTCCTTCAGATTGCAACTAGAAGAACTGTAAATACATAAAGGACAACCTCTACTATGTAGAAAAAAAAAAACAATTCAGCTCTGTTAGGAAAACAATTGACTGGGTTGCACACCACAGCTGTGACTTTACTCATACGACTCATGTTGATCACTCTTCTGGCATATAAAACCTCCTTGATTTGACTTCCTTGTCATTATTTTTATGGATGCCAGTGATTACTTAGTCACAAGGAAAATTGTTGGCACACTGCATTAAGCTAAGTAGTTCGTTCATGTTCAGAAATACCATGGCTTCCTTTTCAAAAAGGTTGGTACCCTGAATTATAAAATTCAACTGAATGACTAATAAAAAGATATTTTAGTACTTAGCAAAAAAACTGAGACATGACCTTGCAGAATAATACATACATAGTTATTCAAAGCATTTAAGATACCAAAAGACAGAGTCTTTCAGGAAACTTAATTTCATTATAGGAACTTTCATGTACACTCTCTTAAGACTCTATTAAGGCTATGGTAGCTGACATCCAAGCTGTTCCAGTTCTTATTCTTGAGATGCAATGACAAATCTCTTCACTATTATACAGCTTTCAATACCACTTTGCTCCTCTTCCACACAAAGAGAAAATGACAGATGGGGGAGGGAAGCCATTCTCTTGTACGTTAAAACAATTGGTTCAGTTATCTCTTGATTCAATACTCACTGTTATATGATTGTAAATAAGCTGAGACCAGCCAAAGAGATCTGCTAATCTGTAGAAAGCCGCCAATTTACATCGTAACAACTTCTCCCCTTTCTCATAAGCAATCGAATCGGATCCTCTCAGATCATTCACCGGTGTCACCATGCCAAGACCTGAAAAGCAGAAACGGTAAAAAAACAGGAGGGGAGTTGTGTTCAACATCAGTTAATACTTAACAACATGCACTGCTATTATAGGGATTGTTCTTACTAGTTTATATCAACATATTAACCTAAGAAACTGATATCAAACTTTCATTACTATGATGTCATAATTTATATTACACAAATATAATGGCAGTCTCAGACAAGGTCATTTATCTTCAGTAGATTCAGCATTCGTTTCCTTCCTTAATATTCATTAATGCTAAGCTGACAGTCTGTTCCGTAGCAAATTTTTTTTTCCTCTCTCAAACTAATGATTGTCTGCAAAATACAACTTAACAGAAAAATGTAAACCCAAGTATTCCACTTTTTGAGATATATGATTTGGTATTCCTGAAAAGGAGAACTTCACATCTAAAAAGATGCACAAAAGTTCATTTAATTGGGAAAAAATTAAGTACAAGCTAGAGAGAGGAGAATTATGGTAAATAATTACAAATACTGTAGTTCTATAGTTACAGTGCAATTAAAAATGTGGTTAAAAGTAACTGTGATAAAGCAGAACCAGGCTGTTCTACAGTCTAAAGTATAAATTTATTTTGGAGCATAGGCAAGGATTTATGTTATCTGAACACAAAACCTGCGCGTACATGCGTTTGCACATTTTGGGTTTTGCTTCCCTTCTTTGTTTTGCCTGCTGATGTTTCTTGTCTACAGCTTCACTTCACAGAATAAAGAAAAATAATTAGTTTCTAAAGAACTTCACTGTTACTAGACTACTAATAAGCATTTAATTTTCCTGCAGACAATCTACATGGTAAACATAAGCGATACTTAAACCTTTAAATTTTTTACCAGTGCTGACTTCTCAGGCTTCCTTTTCAATGAAGATACCATGCTTGAAATAGCTTTTGATATAAATTATATACATGAATCACACTGCATACTGCTGTGGCATTAAGAAACTAATCAATTCGTTTTATGTTTGCAATGTTCCTGTGAGCAGAACAGGATAGCATTTGAACTTCACAGCACTTTTCATTTCATTCACACTGTCTTCATTTCAAGCTTTTCAAAAAAGAGAATTCAACTATTATAAATTAAGGTGCACTCACTCATATTTAATGCAGCCATTCCGCCTTGTGGTGCTGCAGGGTAGACATTTGGTACGTTTGTTGTCATAAAATCTGCAATCTGCTGTAAAGCCAATAAACCTGTTGGGTTCTTCCCCTTCTTAAACTGTTCCTGGATCATAGATTCCAGTTCTTCACAAAAAGCCTAGCAACAGGACATTGCATATTGTAAAGCATGTTCAAATAACTTCAACCTTTTCATAGACAGCTTCTTTTTAGCACTAAAATGGAAACATCCTACACCTATTCCGAAAACCAGCTCAGGGCAGAATTACTGCAGGCACACTGTTACTTGAAAATGTTGTTCTCTGGAGCTCCAATGATATGAGTCACTTTTTTTTTTGTTTGTGAATGGAAATTCCAGTGTTCTCTCTTCAAGTAACATCAAAACTCAATGAACCTACTAATACGGATTTCTGGAAGAAGGAGCAGGACGTACAATCAACTTTAACACAAAACATGAAAGGAAAACTAGTAGAACCAGAAAAGAGAACAAAAATTATCAAGTGTGGCTCACAGGGAACTAACAGCCAAGGCGGCATTCAGGAACACAGGAAGGAACAGACATTGAATTTTTAAAATATGTTTAAACAAGGCGTTCACTTTTTTTCCGGGTTGTTTTTTTTCTTTTTTGTTTGGTTTGTTTTGGTTTTATCTTTGAAAGGAAGAAAACAAGATTTTTTACTATTGCTGATAGCTGCTGCTTTTGACAAGAACACTGGAATTTGTACTGAAAGAGAAGTATTCCAATCATTAAATGAACCTAAATTGGGTTGAGATTTCATGTGGAAATATTGTAAATATACCACTATATCCCTATTATTAATGAAGTCATGTCACGAAATGTTCCATATCTAAAGTCATCCGTCAGTTATTACAAAAGGAACAAATGTTATGAGAGAAATTTTGTTTTGTGTACTTTCCCCCTGAGGGAAACATCTTTAATATGAAATTTCAATCATTCATAGTTTATTGTTGTGCACCCTTTCAGAAGGAGATATATAAAAATATTTCATATGTCAGAATCATGCATGAAAAGTGAGCACAGGACAGACCTGCCTTGTATAAACTACTCTCAGAAGAGTTACTTGAGTGTTTAAATGAATATTAAATATATGAAACAAGTGAAAAAATGTGTGACCAGGACTACATGGACAATATGAAAAAATGTTGACAACTACAGAGAGAATTCTGAAAGCAAGACTGAGAAGCTGCTTCACGGCAATAAAAATTCAACCAGATAATGTGAGCAAAAATTAAGCTACAGGTAGGATACTTTAGAAGAAAGGACAACCAGAAAAAAGATCAAATGGATCTAAGATACCACAAATTTCTCCAAATGCACAGCAATATTAAATATAGAGGTATTAAATTTATCATTCAAAATTAGAGCATTTTCTTTTCTTACTGGGCTTTGAAGAATCATGGAGACTCTCTTCTTCTGTTCCATCATGTTAAAATCCTGGCGAAGATCAGGTGCCATATTCCTCTCTCTCAAATAATCTGGATTATTTTCATCAACCCGATCAAAATACCTCTCTTTATGAGGGGCTGTTGTTGGAGGTGGTGAAGTCACCACCCCCACACCAGAATCACCATTCATAGCACAGTTTTAAGGTACCTATGAAGAGGGGGCAGAGAAGAGGAATAAATCAATCACCCAAGGAGATAATTAAGAATGTCAAACACGTTTCTTGTCGCAAAGTAACAGTTCAAATCCATCTAAAATTAGCATGGCTTCCCAAACACAGAAACCATGTTTACGCAAGTGAATAGCAATATTTTAGAGGAGAAAAACAATTTTAAAATACAAGATTAGAAAAGTAGGCTAACATATATGCAAATTCAAATATGCTACATGCATACAGGCTACACAAAAGTAATACAAGAGTTCCCATTTAAACCACCTCCCATTCTTTAAGACGCCTACACAGCTTGATTTTCAGAAGGATGGAAGTCCTTCAAACCTTCTCACAGACAATGACAGACAAGTTCAAGACACATGAGGTCTAAACTCGTTGGTTTGGGTGTGGTTTGGTTTTGGTTGTTTGTTTGGGTTTTTTTTTTTGCTTTTTTTGTTTTACTTAAAAAGTTAAAGCACGCATAAATGAAAAGAATATTACAGAAAACAGGGCATTACACATGTTCATGAATATGAAGAATCAACCCCACTAAAATACGTTCAGATAGTGAACACATTTCTGGAAACAAACTCAGAAATACTGACTCTACAACCTGAGGTGCACTTTTCACGAATGTATTTATTTTAGGTTCATTCAACAACGTGCACATCACTACATTAGTATGTGGGTTTTGGAATCTGGAAAGCACACACAAAAACACAACTCCCACCCACTGGCCAGGGTTCATTTCAGTTTTATATGTCGTAATCAGCAACTGCATGTATCTACTAGAGAGGCTGAAAACACAGCTGGTATTGCTCATACGTAAATCCTTCTTTCACTCACAAGAATGCCTTTGAGTATCATTATCCCAGTTTTCTGGGCACAATATTATATCTAAAATCCTTTTTAAGATTTTTTAGAAGCCTTCCACTGACAAGCAACTAGTTCAATAAAGCCATCCTTGCAACACCTTGAGAATCAAACTTCTAATTCCTGATCATCTGCCATATCAAATTAAAATTAAGCTTTTTCAGAAAAGATTTATTTTCTTTGCATATTGCATGATTAAACAAAATGTCACTAACACAAACTGCACTGCACTGAACTGTAATAAGAATATTCAACTCTGAATGGCTCACTAGTTCAACAGACTGCAATCAGTTACATTATACACAAAATATGCAAGGTTGAAATCCCTTGCCATTATGACATTTAGCAACTCTACTAAGAAAATGACCCTAGAAAAGCTAGTAGGTCTTTTCCTGGAGGTGGAAGAATAGATAAAGAGAATAAAGTAGCAGAATCTAGCTCAGTAAGGCGAAACAGATTAATTTCAATAAATAATGATTTAGATTCAGGGTTCACATCATAAGGAGAACCCCGATTTAAATAGTCAGTTTCAATATGCATCTTCAGTTTTGCAAGGATTAGTACCATTAAAATCTGCCGATATTATCAAATCATTCCATTCTTTTTGCTATGTAGTAGGAAAGATTGTATGTATCTTCGTTTAAGTAATGATTAATCTTCTACATGTTATAATTAGTAATATTTGATATTTGTCTCTATTCTTTTACTATTTTTAGATTTTTCTTAGTGACTCATCTTAAACTGTACTACCTTGTGGATTTTAATTTGATTAGGAATTCACTTGCATATTTATTATCTAAAACCACCTCAGATGTGGATCCACACAGAAAAGGCAAGTTTACATAAATTATTTTCAAATGCAGATTAGGTTAAAATCATTGCAGTGAAGAAAATTATCTGCTTCAAGACTTCAGAATTAGCAGATCTCATCCTCTTTAATTCTTACTATTAGAAAACAAGTTTCAAAACTCAACTGGTTTCTTATTTCAAAATGAAGAAGTCACTGAACTGAACACAAGTAAAAGAAAAGCATTTTCCTTGACTCTGCAGATGAGGATACTACTATCAAAATCTATGTTAGCACTTAAGACACTTGAGTTTCAGATGCTCAGAGATTTCCACCCAGTGAGTTGCTAAATAAACACACAGAGACATCTCTGCACTGTTTAAATTATTTCATTTTAAACCAATCAGTTTAGGCTTTAAAAGTTACAGTTGGATTTTTTCTTTTTTTCCTCCTTTTCTTTAAAGTAAGCACTTATATACATCTGTATTATTATAACTTCTTTTAATTACCAGCTTTCTTCCACCCAGGAAGAAATACAGGGTATTACAGTGAGAAGAAGTAATGCTTTTATCCATGTGGAAAACCTTTTAAGGTATTAAACTTAGAAAGTTTTAAGCAAATGAAGTCATAGCATCTGTCTCCTTTGGCAGCTTCAGATCCCTAACGCGCACCCTCCAAGCTCTCTTCCTCATCACAACCTCCAGCCTGCACTATCCATCACTTCATACCCCAAAAATGGTTTTGAAGGCCACAACCCCTCTTCTGAGCTCTATTAGCTATCCTGATGCCTCTACATCCAGGTTTTTATTGAAAAATGACAGTTTGCAGGTCTAAACATATGGCTTACTCTCTTAGAATAATAGTTCACTTGGCTCACTCGAAGTCTGAACTTCACCACCCTCTGCTTACCACAAGGAATCCGAGAGCTTAGAAACTGCGCAATGGCAAGCCCACAAATAAAGACAAACCGAATCACTCAAGTAGTTTCAAATTTATAGTGCATTCTGTTGAGTATAACGTGTATTTACTTCAAAGCAAACCATGGGAAAACTATCAAATTCACACTTACCACTACCAGCAGCAGAGAACAATGGCCTGCTCCTGCCTGCTGAGGCATTCAACTTCCAGAATATATTTAACTATAATGTTGCATCTTGTGTATATGTGCATGTGCAGTCTTAAAGAAAAGTGTATACACATCTACAAAAATAATTTTGCATGTAATTATTTATACTAATTCCATCTTACTTTCAGAATACCAAAAGCTATTTCTAAATGAGTTATATACTTAATTATTTCTCTTCACTGTTTCTTACTCGCACTGGAAAGAAGCTGGTCCTTAACAGCCTGCACAGACAACATTACAAAGGAATCACAATGTCTTGCCAAAGTTGTATTAGTCCTTTACCCAAGTACAAGATGGCATTCAAGAAGGTCCTGGGAAGCTATTACTGCAGTGGCAATAATTTCTCAGGAAATCCAGTGTTTAACATTAAGTGATCGTTTTATATCTAAGGTTAAATATCAGTTTCATAGCTCAGTTTTGTAGACACCTAAAATTAATGGCATTCCCTTCCGAAGATCTAGTAAATTAACTGTTTTAATGTCATAGTAATTGTTTATTTTAATGACTCTCAACTACTGATGATATGGGTATTGATTTTTGAATTAGAAACAGATGTGTTTGACAACATTTTGCACAAGTCATTGAAATTTATTTATGAGTTTCCTCAGAAGACCTTTTGGGAATAAGACATGAACTCTCCAATAAGAGCTTCAGTAATATGGAAACCAATAAATAAATAAAAGGAATCTGAACTGTTAAACTGAACACACTCCGAGGAACGGCCAATGGTTCTATAAACGGGAAAATCACACCAAAAAATCACAACAGGCTGCCCAGACAGTAAAAAAAGAAAAAATTAAGACCGTCTTCACACCCACAACTCTTCAGTACAGACAGTTCCTTTCTGATGTAGTGTACTACAGCCCCCAAGATGAACTGTAATGTCAAAGGACTTTTTGCCATGATAAGGGTTTTTATACAAGAGCCTGTTCTAACACAACTGTGCCAGAAAAAGCCACACCCTTAACTGAAAAAGTCGTGGCTGGAAAATGTAAGTGCATGAAAAGCCCTTCTGGCGGAAGCTGCTATTTTCAAATATAAAGAGACAGTCAAAGGGGACAGCATATAATACGGGTGAAGGGGGGCCGGACATAAAATCCAAATCACACCTTACAGTAACTGAAGCAATTAGATCCATTATTCTAATACATATGTACATATAAACACTAGAAATGTCAATAAACCACCACATCAAATGAGAACCACCAAGCCAACTCACAGCATATTGTACTTATCACAGGACATGTTTATGTGTATGCAAATACTACAAACAGATTGTTCATGAAATGTATGTTTTGTCAGGAAACCAGCTTTATGAAATTTATAGCACATTTACAGATACTGAGCATTGTTTAAAAAAAAAATCTGAAATTAGTATTAATATTTCAGGTTACTTTTATCTTTCAAAATCCCCTTTCTCCCCATCCGCTTGTAACCCAAGAGAGTTTCATCACAGAATTCACCTACGAGGAAGCGGCATTACAGAGTTCACTTTAAACAAAAGAAGAAAGTTATAGAACGGGAATGCCATAATATTGTTCATGTTAACATCCAGAAAGAAGAAAAAAAAATAATCTCAATTTTTAAACAGCCTATGTTCCTTAGTACTCAATCTGGAAAGTTGATGATGCACATACAGTCAAATTTAAACAGGTAAAATAGTGAATAATACCCAAAAAGAAACTACAATAACTTAAGGGCACATAAAAAACCATCTTTAAATCTAAAAAAAAAAAAAAGAAAATAATTTAAAAAAAACATTGAATATGGGCTGGAATCTCATTGTAGTTAACAAACACATTTAAAAATTAAATATTAAACTAATTTCAATGTCTGGAAGTTGGGACAGATCTACATACTTATGCCTTTGGTAGTTTATAGGTTCAGTATTTTTCACCTGAATTAATATTATGGGAATTTTGAGACGATGTAAAATGCCTCACACGTACACAAGCAGGGACCAGCTAACTGCATTTCTTAGAGGAAACTAATTTTTGCAGTCACTTCAAGGTTGGTTTCGTTTTGTTTTGTAATAACTTGTAACAGATTATTTTTCGTTCCTCCACACCCAGAGGAAATTGGTTTTACTAAGGCTGCAGTCGACGGGATTTGACCTAATCTAAAGGCTCACTGCCACCAAAGGACTGAGCACACCTCTTCACACCAATGCAGCTTTAAGTCTGATGAGGCCAATTCAGAATAAAAATACACTCTGAGAAGCAGGAAGGAGGTTGTGTCAAGAAGACAAGTGAACCTACAAGACTTAGAAAAAATTTAAAATACACTGCCAACTTTAAGACAGCACATGCAAAAAACCCAAACCCAAATTTATTTATTTTTTTTAATTTTAGGAGAGGGTTATCTGATCAAAACCTTACAAAAATCAAGTCATTTCAGTGAGGAAAAAAAAAAACAAACCAAAACAAAAAACCTGCCCTCTTCCTGGTAGCTTACAATTTCTCTGTACAAAATAACATGCAAGCAAAACATCTGTATGGGACCTTGTGTCAAATTTGTGAAGTAAATGAGCAGTGCATTTCTCAACTGTCGATACAATCCCAGTCCCTAGCAACAAAGATCGAGGTTATCCATTTCCAGAACATATAGCTTCTGAGACCAATTTTGAAAGCAATATAGTAATTTGCTTTGTATCCACTTTTTCCTGACAGTTCTTTCAAAAAGTTATCTTCTCTCACACCAGAACTCTGCCACTAGTTCTAACAGACGTGAAAACAGTTTTGACAAGAAGTTACTGGAGAAGGGATAAGGGGCTAGCAAAACAAATTAAAATAACTTGTTTTCTTTACTGTTGTGCATTCAGCAATCTTTGAGGACTAAAAGTTACCTAAAAGGCTTGTGCAAGTGACAAGTCGGGCAGTGTGCTGGCAGAGGGAGGGAAGGGACTATGTCAGATGCAAACAGAAAAGGACAGGGAAAGAACAGAGAAAAAAACGAGTAATTTTACGGCCCCGGGAAGAGCGTCAGGGGGACTGTGGAAAGCTACAGAGCTGAAATTACTGCATGGGGAAGTCATGAGGTGAGAAGAGGGAGGAAGAGGAAGGGAAAGGGCTGGGCAGCACTGAGGTGGTGCAGCACTGCAGGCATCAAGAAACCCAAGAGCTAACTGAGCTATTGCAAACAGACTAAGTTTGCGTGAAAACTGAGTTAGTGGGGAGATTGCAAGGAAGAAGAACATCCATCTACAGAAAATAAGGTTTCATTATCACTTTGCATCCGTACCAAAAAAGAAGTTTATACATTTGTACTCTTACCACTTCACTCAATATTCTGGTACTTTCTGTATTTTTTCCAATTTTCCTTTACTTTAAATAACGTTTGCCAAACTTGCTCCTTAAAAAATATATCAATATAACTTTGTAATAGGGAAATTATTTATGATTTGCACTACAATTTCCATCATTTTCACTGAGAACATTTTGGCACCAATGACACTGGATTTGTTCTTGCCATTTCAAATGTTTCCTAGTGAACTTTTAAAAGGAAAAGCTGGCACTATTTTAGGAAGTCTAAGAACAAAGAAAGTAAAGTATGACTGTACTACTTACTAGACAACATACTTAACATCACGAACAATTATATTCTTTTTTAGCAAATGTTCCTAGCTCACGCATATTCAAAATTTCCTTCGCTCTTTGTTTTCAAACAGGAAGAGACTATTTCATGAACAAGAACAGTTATTTATCTGAATACAGGCACCATCATCTTGCTTAATAACAGAGGTGGTGCGAGTTAAATATTGGACTCAAAATATAGAGAAACCAAACAAAGAGTTTATCTGACCAAAAAGCATTGCATTTTTATCTGTAATATCATGCCTTGGTATTTAAGACAGTAGTTCAAGAAACAAACCATATTAGGGAACAAGGAAAAGAAAAAAAAATTAGACTAAATCACAAAAACTTCCTTGAAACCCATCTACTCTTTCCGCAATTATTTCCTATTTTCACCTTCTCTAAAACACTGGAGTCAAGCCTAGCACAGTGGGCTGTGAGGAATCACAAGGTTACATTACAGAAATGGCAAAAATTCATTTGGGCAAACTTGAGGCCTCAAACTGTACAAAACAATGAACATTTATATCAGTTTTTAATACACAGTATTACTTGTCTACTGAAGGTCATCAACACTTCCTATAATATTATTTACAATACTCACATTAAATAAATCTCTTAAAATGGTTAAAAGCAAAGAATAAAGCTAGAAACCTGCTTCAAATTAGACCTAAAATTCCAACTACTTATGAACGGCAAGAACCTATGTAACAGAACTGCCAGAACAGCAGTTGCTGTAGGCCTTTTAATAAAAAACAAACCCCAAAAAAACAATACCCGCCAAAAAACCAGCTTGGAAAGTATGTACTTTAAGAAACAAAACTTCAAGTACTTTTGGTAACCTGCTGCTCTGTTAAGAGAACATTTAAGAACCACAGGTAGAGCATGGAGATAACTGTGTCAGGTTGCAAAACAAAGTAATTGTTGTCTAGCTTTACCAAAGCCAAATGAAGCAGGTGATTGTGGAAAGCCAGCATGGATTTACCAAAGGCAAATCATGCCAGACTAACCCAATCACCTTCTACAACAAAATATATTTTCTGTCAAGATGGGGAAAACAGTGGATGTTGTTTACCTGGACTTCAGCAAAGCATTTGACATCGTTTCCCACAGCCTTCTCCTGGGCAAACTGGAGAGACAGATCAGATGGGTGGTCTGTGAGATGGGCAGGAGGCTGGCTCCCAGGCTGCACTCAGAGAGTGATGATCAATGGTTTTTACTCAGGCTGGCAGCCTGCCACAAGTGTGGTCCCCCCAGGGATCCATACTGGGCCCCACACTGTTCAACATAACCATAAATGAACTGGGCGATAGGACTGAGAGCACAATGACCAAGTTTGCTGATGACATCAAACTAGGTGGTGAGGTGGACACAGACCAGGGCAGGCTGGAACAGTGAGCTAGCAAGAACAGTATGGAGTTTAACAGAGATAAGTGCAAGGTCCTGCATCTGGGATGACACAACCAAAGAGACCAGTGCAGGCTGGGATCCGTGTGGGTGGGGAGCAGCCTTGCTGAAAGGGACCGGGGGTTATAGTGGACAACAAGCTGCACAGGAGTCAGCAGTGCACCACTGCAGCAATCAAAGCTGGTTTGCATCCTGGGTTGCATCCACAAGAGCACTACTAGCAGAGATAAGAGATATGATCATCCCACTTTACCCAGCACTTGTCAGGCCACACCTGGACTGCTGTATCCAGTTCTGGTCTCCACAATTCAAAAAAGACATAGACAGACTTCCAGAGAAAGGCCACGAAGATGATCAAACACTGTAGAACCTGCTCTATTAGGAAAGGCTGAAGGAGTTAGGTCCTTTGTCCCTAGACAAGAGAAGGCTCGGAGGGACCTCATCACAGTTTTCCAGTACTTAAAGGGTGACTACAAAGAGGACAGAGTCTCTCTCTTTACAAGGAGACACATGGAGAGGACAAGGGGCAACAGGTACAAGTTGCACCACAAGAGGTTTCATCTTGATATATGAAAGAAATTTTTTTAGACTGAGAACAATCAATCACTGGAACGACTTCCCCAGGGACGTGATGGAGTTCCCATCAATTGGAAGTTTTCAAGACACGACTGTCAAGAGCGTTAGATAATCTCATCTAGGCCCTATTTCCCACAACACATTGGCCTGGATGATCTTTGGAGATCCCTTCCAGATTGGGCTGTTCTATGTAGCATAAACACGTCTAAAATTTAAGCCAGAATTTAGCTGAGCAGATTCAGCTGGAATAGTGTTCAAATACAGCTGTCTAAATTCTGCAGAAGTTTCAATATATATGGCTCAGAATACATAATTCAGTCCTTGCAAACAGAAGGAGAAGCCAGCATTAAAACCACACTAGAAGCCAAGATGCAGAAAGGTAACTTCCTTCCTTTTAATAAACTATTTGGAAGACCAAAAGTAGCAAACTTTCAGAAACAGTAATCATTCACCTCCCCTACCCTGACCTGGAAAAGCACTGTATCCCAGAGATCAGACTCCACAGGAAGCTGGGAATGACGCACAAGGAGGAACAAGGTAGCACACTGTACTATTCCTCCCCTCAGCAACTGGCGCTGGCCACACTGGAAGGCACGGTTGCAGTCTATGTTCACCACTGGTACCATTTTAAAGCTAAACCCTCTCTTTTATTAATTTATTAATTCATGTTAGAAAGATCAAGTTTCCAGCAAACAGCTCATTCCAATCAAATTAAAAACAGGAAGAAATCCCAATCTAAAAATGGGCCCAGGAATAAAATCAAAAAGGAATGACTCTTGAAACCGTTAACTCATATCTCCTATTGACGAGCTCCCTGGTTTCCTCCCAGTCCTAGCCTTTTATCTACCCTTTACCTCTCTAGATCATTTCCAGTTTTCATGCTAAGCAGTTTACACTACAAACAACACAACAGCCATTTCTAGCTTCCAAGAATTTGCTATAGACTAACAGTTTCAAACCAATTTATCAACATGAAGATTACCTTGCTTTCACTTCAACTCAGTAACTTAATCTATTTGTTACTTTCGCTTCTCACATAGCATTTCTGGAAATATTCAGGGTATAAATTAATGGAAGATTAAGGACAGCAATGGCAGAAATCGTAATATAAGATGTCACACTGTTCATATAACAGAAGGAAACTCTCTACATAAGTATCTTAAACCACAGACACCTTAAGCTTTTCTTCTGAAACTAAGAGCCTCACAAATGTATCAGAAAACTTGCACGCAGATGAGAAATCAGGAACTTCACCGGTAACTTTTGCATTTCTCCAGGCAAAATGTGAAAGTATGAATTCTGCAAACTATCATACATTTTTCCTCTTACCAGAGGAGCACCAATGGTCACAGGTGGTAACAGCAGTGGAGACATTTTTCCTTTTCACTACTTTGGTGGCTATTAGCCCCAAAACCAACTCCTTACAGTTCAGTGAAAAACATGGGCTTCAGTGTTATGGTTCACAGCAGTATCATGATTTTCAGATAAATTTATTTTATGAAGTTGCTCCAAAATTGAAACTGAACTAGCTGCATGTTGAACCTGGACCAAAAGAGCCTCCAAAATGAGTCTGTACAATTACGTTGCCAAATAAAAATCTGCCAAATACCACAGAAGTTGATTTGTAACTTTATTTCAGAAAGCTAAAATTCCAATTCAAAGAAGCTTCTCAAGTAAAAACCACAGATGTAATTATTATGTAATTAATAGGGTAATATCACAAAATCCAATTTAACACAGCTAATGCAAAGGAGTATAACTGGAAACAAAAATTAAGCCAGAATTACTCAGTGCTGAAAAGGCAAGATTAGAACTGAATTCAGGAGCTGTCAGAGATCACTAGGTAGGAATTGCAAAGATTATGCCGTAGCCAGATGGTCTACTGTAAGCACGAAATAAAACAAAGAATATCAAGTAGCAAAATTATCTTCCCTAATTTTGAAAGAACCTCTACTGCAATATTATTTCTGGTCCTCATGTACATACTTCAAGAGACATGAAATATCAGAGCTCAAGGAAGGGCTACAAAAATGACCCAGCGGGTAGAAGACTAACTTGTAGCGATTAGTAGCTTGGTCTGCTCATTTAACCAGAAAGGTTAACCGGTCATCGAGGTTAAGGGGCCTTTCAGTCCTGCTAACAGAAGTATGGAGAGATTTAACACTTGGGAGTGAACATCAGACACATTTGCCTTTGAATAGAGATGGAAGTTTCCAAACCATATACACACAATACTGAGTCAGTAACTTCGCTTTGGAAAACCTTTATAAAATGCAAGTTTTAATCCAACTTCCAGAATACCTTCTACTATCTCTCTGCACTGAGACCAGAGTCCCATCTGCTTCTGAAATCTATGAACCAGCCCTTCCTTCTTAGGCTTTCAGAAAGTACATTCCCAGATGCACAATATGCTCGTGTTATCTGCAGCTTCCAAAGCACTTCTTTCTATTCTAGCACTTTTTTTTTTTTTTTTAAATAGCACTTTCCTCTGCTGGTAGGTTGGTGACAGCTGGAGACTGAATGTCAGAGAGAAGGCACAAGTACAAAAGACAGTACCAAAAATTCTCCTTAATCCTTCTCCTGCCTCAGGTCAAACTGATCAGACTTGCAATTAGGACAAATTTTCCCTCAGATCAGGTACGAAATCTCTTACTATTTTTTAATGAACTTCTGCAGCAAGAAGCGTAAATCTCCTATCCGAATCATTCGGGTATACCTTACCTGAGACACTTCAGTGACAAAAACTACTTAAGTTCCCAAATACCTTAGTTTGTCTCATTGGCTTCTTCAATGCATTCAGCAGTTTAGTCCACTGAAACTGAATTGCTTTGGTTAATGTTTTTTTAAAGTTAACAGCCTGTAGAATAAAAAGCGTTGCGCTAGAGAGGTCCTCTCTCTCTGCCTTATTGACAAAACTATAAAATCAGTTGAACAGAAAACACTGGTAACAAGTATTTTTTCCAGCCTGCTTTATTGCTACTTTGAATTTTGTCACTGATGTCACAGAGACTCAGCTACACACACCACTCAATACTACACAAGAATGAGTCAAGCCACTAATTTTCATTTTCATCCTCTAATTGTGCAGAAAGTATCTGACGCCAAGACAATGTAAAATTCAAATATTTTTCCTCTATTAATATTCATGGATGGTGGCGCCAGTACCAGAAAACAAAAGTACATTTATTTTTGCCATCAGGGTCATGAGTCCATAGAAATAACGAGGTTTAACCCAAATACTGCTTATTTTTAGGTTTCTGTGAACCCACATGCACTTCCCAAGCCTCATGCCAAACACGCCAATAAGCCACTGCCCTCAGATTTTTGAACACAGGTCAAATCAGATCACCAGCTTTCCAAGGGCAGGGCCCCAGCTTTATCCAACAAGTATTTAGAAAGCTTGAGACAAACTGATCAGCATGTCTGACCCAAAAATGAAAACTGGCCTTAAACTGAAGTTATAAAAGCTGCTAGACTTTTAATTCCAACACCAGATTTGTGGAAAACACAAATGCATACATCAGTTTCTCAAAGAAAGAGACAAAACTGACCAAAGCACAATAAGATGTTTAATTTGCCAGTGTAATAAATCTGATAAGAAAATTTCCGTAATTTTCACATATATGCACTTGATATCAGATTTTCTTGGAAAAAACACACAGTGCCCTGGAAGGAAAGTCATCTGTCTGTGTAAGCACACAGAGGTGGCACTTACCCGAGAAGAGTCTATTGCTGCTCCACAAAATAGCAAGTTCAGGGAGACACACAGCGGTTGCACCAATGGCTTTAGACAGGAATGAGAACTAGGTCAGGACCTGCAATCGAGGACAAGGTTTTACCACTGTCCATCATAAACCTGGGGATGCTTCTGACACATGAGGTCAAGAGGAAGAGCACACAGTGCAGGCTCTTCCCCACAGCAGCAGAGAGGCTGTAGCGCTGCATGAGAACTGTGGAGTTCATAAGCAGCTTTACCAGAAGGCAGAAGACTCCAGAGCTCATTTGAATGCAGGACACTGTACGAGTTACAAGCTGTCTTAAAGGAAAGTTACACTCATGTTCTAGGTGCAAAGACAAGAGCAAAGAGAAGCTTTCTTCTTTCCTCAAGATTTTCTTTTGACCTCTAGGTTCAGCAAAATATGCAAAATGAACAAGGCCCCTCCACTATGCAGTACGACTGCAGTAGCACTATTTCATTTTTCCTATAAGGTTTTAAAAGTAGTATTTTCTGATGGCACTACCTATCCAGTGCTACTCTTCTTTTTTTAAATAAAGGAGAGTGAACATTCTAAAGTTAGACATGAAAAATCTACCTTTATTGAAATATTTGTTAGGGTTTTCAAAAAGGTTATACCAGATCAGTGCCTGGGGGGGGGGGGAACAAACAAGCAAAACCACCCCACTCACATACCCAATGCTATCACAGATATGAAAACCCGAAAACCTTATGTTTAAAATTTAAATTATCTTTAATGTTCACCACTGTTGAAGCCACTCAGAACCTATGCTTTCGAAAAGCACTGTGAGTAACAAAAGTTCTGCAAAGGACAGAAGAAACGAAAACTAATTTTTGAACAGGAACACAGATACTTCCCTGATGCTTTAAAAATGCAAGAAACGACAGCAACTTTTAAGTATTCGCATCTAAAATATTAAAAGGATCAACTGAAACGCAGCAGTGCATAGGCGAAGTCGCTCCATTTTGGCTAGGATCCAGTTCTTTTCATGTAGACTGAATAGCAAGGGATGAGATTTCTGAAATGTGATGGCAATGAACAAAACAATGTCATTTAACCCTTTGAAGTATTCTACAAAAATAACTTCTTCCAGAATAGTTGGCTGACATTTAGTATCTGTTTATTTATGGGGGAGAGAAAAGTAGTTAGACTTCTTCCCTCAGTTACACAGAGAGTGAAAACACTGCCCTAGACTTGTTACAGCTAGGATTTCACTTTATGCAAGCAGGAGAGCTATTTTATGGGTTTGGTTGTTGTTGGGTTTTTTTAAAGTTAATTCAAGTTAAACTCAGAAAACATCTCTCATCCTAGAATGGAGACTCTCTGTCGAGTTACTCATTTGGGTACTACCCGCTGGAACAGAAGACTCCCTGGAGCAAACCCTTAAACTGATCGGATACAACAAAACAAAGATCAGTTAATTTTAGTTTTAAACATAATTGCACTGACAATGTTAGAGCAAATTTAAATGCACTGTATTCCAAAGGTTCGAGTCAGCCACAGAAATTATAACAGACTGTAAAGGACAACTCCACACTCTACAGTCTGAGCATATGAACCCCACAGATCAGTAACAGTGAAGGTGGCATGCCCACAATCCCTTCAAATTGCCTATGGACATGTACGACCAAAGACACAAGGCACTGCTTCTCAGTCTCGCTTCTAGTATGGAAAAGACCATACCTAAAGAAAAATTTTCCATTTACGATTACTGTTCATTAAGAGGCCAAAACAGGAATGTTTAAAGAGGGGAGTAGGAAAAGATTCTGTAGAGTTTTTAACCACAAGACATCTAAATGTGGAGACTAGACTTACTGGAGTTAAATGAGTAAACAGATATTTTATTTTTTATCAAGGAAGTCTACTAAGAAACTGAAATTCTAAAAAGTCAAGCACAATCAAGCACATGAATTATCAGATTCTGCTTTACAATTTATTCTGATTGTGTAAACAGAGCTTAGGGATTTAGAAGAGTTCTGCAAAAAGGACCGCAAAATCGCAATACTCTAGTTCAGCTTCTTCATTCACGAGAAATTATTAAAACTTACTAACAGCTCTTACACATCCTGTTTTGGAGATCAGATATTCTTATTGAAGCAATGGCAATCTAGAAGTGCATAAGCGTATCAGGTTTACTTTCCAGGCTGAAATAAAGTAATTGTATGTTCCTTACACATTACAATAAGGAACAGTGTCACTAATGTTAGGTTGTACTAAATTATATCTATTTTTCTTATGCTTAGATATCCCATTCATAAACTCTTCTTGCGTTGTTCTGAGCTCCTGCTCTGAGGTACACAGCCTTAGAAAAAAAAAAAAAATATCTAACTTGCTTATCCATCAACAGCAATAATTAGTTTTCAGATAATTTGACACCATCACCCCTTTTTTCTTTTTTTTTTAAAGAGCTTATACTTCATTATGCAATTTTTACCTGAATCAGAGGTACACTAAAACTGTTTTTTTTATACAATATCCATTTTTGTTGATGGATTTGTTAGGCAATGACATCATAAATCTTAAGTATGCTCTAGCAGCATTTGTTGCTACTCAAAATTACGTAACAATAAAATTCAAGGATTCTGTGAATTTCTTCATGCGTTTCAGGAAATGTTAAAGTTATAAGCAATTAGTGTAGCTGCTCCAAAAGATTACAGAATCAAAAAAGAAGGATGAAGAGGCTAAGTAACAGTGTGTGCCACCACTTTGTAACAGAGCCACAGGAGAACTTAATGTTTCTTGATGAATTCGCGATTAATATACCTAAACTTTGGAGATCTTAGAGCAAATGCCCCACAAGAAAAAATCCTGCATTACTATGAGACAGGGTGGTTGAGATTTTTGAGATGGAACTAATCTGAATATTCATGACTGGATGCATGAATTCAGACATTATTTTCTGGCAGAGAATCCAAGTAACTCAGAAATTGCTACAGTGATTAGAGAGTGTGTAGGCATTATGCTGGAACCAGCAAGTTTGATATGTAAGCAGCACAAATGCTGTTGATGGGTGTGTTACCAGTTTAAGATAGAAGAGAGCGAACTAAAGTACATAAATGAGGTACAGGCTAATATGAAGACTGGAAATTTCAAGTAGGCTTGAATCAGGCTAATGAAGGCAGTGGAGATGTTGAATTTTTCATTAATTTCTCGTTCACTTTCAGATGAGGCTTTTCTAGGTGGCAACCCCAGTTCGTTTATAGCACTTCCCAGTTTTAATGGGGGAGGGTGGGAAGGACAGAAATCTGGATAAGTTATGAGACCAATTTAGTCTCTTGACACAGTAAAATAGGACAGAATTTAAAAAGCCTGTATGCAGAAGGAAACAAATATCTGTGAAGAATGCAAGCCTAAGAATTAATTTTGACATAAACCTTCCATATGAGATTTTATACTGCACTTGCACATAAAACCAGCTTTGAAATCCGAGCCTCATATACGTATCATCATTCTGCTTTCAAATTAGACAGCTAACAGCCAGGCTTACTCAAATTCAAAAAACTCCCTTATATGCTGGTTAATCAAGCATTTTTAAGTCCTTCAGGTAGATGAAAAATTGCAGGAAGACAAAGTGGTTTACATCATCCTTTATCCACCCTACACTGAAAATTTCTGGACAGTGTTTAAAAATACATGCCCTATATAATGGATATTAACACTTCTATGAAGATAGTGACAGTAAGATGAAGTTCATCCCATTACACAGTTCCAAAATCCAAAAGCATTCTCTTTTCTATCTCTCAGAATGCTCTTGAGAACTTTAGTCTACAGATTAAAGATATAAACTGTGGATAAAAGTCTTACTGAAACTAATTTTCCTCTACTAGATTGTTGTTTGTTCCACGTTAGGAAACAGTATGTCAAGAAATCCCCATGAATTCTATTTTAGGAGCAACCCATTTCTGCTTTTCTTTTTCCCCAGGGGAGCGTGAATGCAGTCCGCACCCCAAAATTATGCAGTCATGTTTCCTACTTCTGGGTAAACCTCAAGGGTCAAGCACACCCACACTGCAACAGATGAAACACCATGAGAAAACCATTTCCCTGATCACGCTGTCTCCCTTGTCAGGCAAGTATTGCACAACTGAATATGGCTGCATAAATTAACCTTATGCAAACCCATGACTTATGTTCCAGCTGAGATTTTCATTGTTTCCACCTGACAGTGGCAAAAAGATATTTACTTTGCTCTATAGGGTTTCAGAATTACATTTGGGAAGAAAACGCAGCAGTCCAGTCTCTCCGCTCACTCTAAATTATGCAACCAGTGTTCAATGGCCCTTTTAGTGAAGTTACTTTCAGAAACACAAACACAATTTGCTACAGTAGCCCAGATGTAAACATTTCAGGAATTGTGGCCACTCTCACTCTTTCTACTAGGTCTATTTCTCAATTTCTTAACTAGGACCATCCTAGTCTCCAGACAGTTATGTTATTCAAATGAAGATGCATAGAATGGTTTAGGTGGGAAGGGACCTTAAAGATCATCTAGTTCCAACCACAACTCAACAGAATAAAAAAGAATGCACAAAACACAGAAGGCCGTGCACAAACCATGGAATTCAGATTCTGTTTGCACTGCAGGAGGACAAGGGCTAACCCAAGCAAGACGCTTGCTCAGTTGCTAGAATGGGTGTAGAGCCCCATGCACCACAGTCTAGTTAATTGACAGAACAGCCCATGCTCTGCTCTGCTGTTACAAAGTAGGCCTGTTCATAAGGCTGCCTTCACTAAAGGGGCTAAATTGGCTGCATTTACGTTATGCCTCTGGTTCCAGCCATCCAGCCTGAGACCCTAGGGGACAGACAGCAGCTCTCTCTCCTGCTTTTCCACACATCCAGCTTTGAAAAAACAATCCCAAGCACCCAAGTCCTCTCTCAAGGTTCATCCCCAAACATTAGGTGAAGACAAAGGAGCACACCTGCCCTGAACAGCCAGAGTATCTGAAGGTCCCAATAGTTTCACATGGCTATAGTGTTTTACAAAACTAAACTAAAACCATTATTAAAACCAAAAGAACAAAACTGAAACCATGCTTCTGGGCATTCTGCACTTACTGAATTAAATCCCAATGTAAAACATGGAAGGCTTCTGTTCTACACACCCCCGTGCTGTCAGATTAAACTGAACGCTATCCACCCATAAAGACTAACATCTTTAGGCAGGGATTATTTTAGTTGACAAATATTTGAAGATTAATAGTAAAAAAACCAATGTTTCTAGACATCTGTCATTATCGGTTGTCTAAAAACAACTCCACTGACTATCATATTATCTTTATTATCGATTTTTACTTGGATCTCTATCCAAGCAACTCCTATCCATGGACATAATGTCCTCCATCTTTCAACATCACCACCACCAATAGCTAGAAAACTTGTAAAAACACAGTACACCTGCTTATGTTTGCCTAGTAGTAACCAGAGACCTTTCCCTACTGTGTTCTAAAAAAAAAAAAAAATCACAACTACCCAGCACTGGGCTTATAATCCCAGAAACAGAAATTTAAGTTAAAATAATGAAAATCAAGGATACATAGTCGTGTAAAATCAGTTGGAGTCAGACAGAATCTTGAATAACCCACACGGCACTGTCAAAGTACTTTTATTCCTGATTCATGCTGTAAAACAAACTCTTTCTAGAAACCCTACTGCCGCTATTTTATTCCTGAAACACATATGTACAGTTCTTTCAAGTTCATTGAAAGGCTACTGGCATCAGAAATTGCAAAACACAGTGATATGCACGCAGTACTCAAAGCCAGGATTCTAAACCCAGCTTTTGCAGTGTTTTCCCAAACAGCATGCAGTTGGATACGTGCCAGCAGTTTCTGCTCATGTGAAGTCCAACCGATCTCAACAAAACCTTAGAAGTTGGTAAGCAGCTCTCCAAGGAGATGGGCAAACCAACTGTGAAAACAATAATCACTTGCATTAGAGCTGTATTTGTTCTTACAACAGTATTATTTCCTATGTAGAAACATCTACTCTTTAAGTCTGTTTCCATATTTTCTAAGCGTATCATGCTTTCTCGGGAGCACAGTATTATTTTCAAACTCTTCCTTGACAGTTACTCTCACATTGTGCCTGCAACATCGCTGAGCCTACACAACTGTTTGGTCTTGCTGTGAAATATGGTAGGTAATCTGTAAACAAGCCCCCCCCATCCGAACGTGCAATCAGATCTGTTCAACAGAAGCTGCTGCTCTCAAGGGATTTCAATACAATCTAACACGTCCACATACTTAAAAATACATTAGGCCATAAGTAATTCGCACTTTGTTGGAGTTGTTCAGTAACAAAGCATCCAATGAAGCTTAGGAAATCCAACAGAAATCCTACAAAAATGTATTCTGTAGGATCATGGGATAAAATACATTTACAGTTCTGTTTTTAAAATTAAAATGTTACCTTTCTATGCATATCCAGGCACCAATGTATTCTATCGTGTTTCTCTCTAAAGTCCCTCCACAAGATGTATACAATCTATATAGTCATTCAACTTCAGCTACCCTAGAGCCAGGAATTCATAGCTTCAGGTTGGTTTGTTGTTTTGGTTTGTTTGGGTTTTTTTAAACCAAAACAAGTCTGACGATTGTAATGCTCGAATATTAAGCATGATGCTTATTTAATCAACCACCCCACTGTCATAAGGAAGATATTCTGTAGTATTCTCTTTTGCATATAAAGAGTTTCTGTAGCTGCCAGAGTAAAAACCATTTGGGGATTTTACAAGCAAATGCCAAAACTTTGTCTAAAAAGGGGAAAAACTGCCAAACTCAGTCAAACTAGTGGTTTAACTCTTCAAGTATGCTGATTAACCATGGCCAGCATGCGGTTTTAAGAACAGTATAACACACACATACTCATTTGCAGTGACTTACTGATTTATGCTTTACACCATGGAAAAAATTACATACGTTTCAACATTCCTTCTACAACAGATAGAGAATGTGTAATCTCACTTTACACTGTGCTAAACTCTTGACCGTAATAATACCTCATAGCAGTAAGTCCCATGGGCTAATACAGAATGTGACTTTTTAAAAACAGTGTTTTAAACATATTATGTGTAAAAAAATCCTAGAGATATCCTCCATGCAATGTAATCCAGATTTTTGAAACTGTTTCTGGCCTTACACTATCAATTTATTTTTCTGTTCTACTTCAATTTATTTTTCTCATCTGTCTTCTCTAAACTAAACCAACCTCAACTTTCCCTCCCGCCTCATACTTCCCCACTATTTTCTTTCCTGTTAGTACCAGACCTTACTATAGAATTTCAGAGATCTATCAGCTAACAACAAACAGGAAACACCAGATGGTTTTATGAAGATGTTCAATGACACGCAATAGCGATATAACCCACTATCTTAAATTATTCTTACTTATGAGTCTGTTATCAGCTTTATCCCTGATCTTTATGTTATCCTCAAGTTCCTTGCTCTCCTCCAGCCTCAAGTAACCTATGCAAGACTGTTACAGCAAATTTAATTTGTTTCATTTTTCTAGATCTTTAATAATATAGGAAGAAATTAATGGTAACAAAATCTGAATAGCCCGTTATCTAGTCATTGTACTGTTTCTCCTTGTTGCAAATTTGTTCTGTGCAGATGCTACTGTCTGCACCAACTATTCCTTAACATTTTTTCACAGGGAAACTAATCTAATCCAACCAGTCTTGGAAAGGATATACACTCACTCTTCTTTGGGGGGAAGGGGGAAGTAAGGTTTTTCTGATTTATCCTCCAAAGATCAAACTGCATGTCAACCCGCACCTTCACTTTATAAGACAGTTTAGTTTATGAGGCACAACGCCAGCATGAAAAATATACCTCTAAGAACATTTATCAAAGAAAAGTGTGTCACCAGCTAACACAATGCAGTATTTAAAAAAAAATAATTTAAGAGACATGACTCTTGTATGAAATAAGAAACAAAAATGCCAGATCTGAATATGCTACTGACAATAGAAATTATTCCAACTTTGACTGCATACCTTTCAGAACTAGCTATACCATAGGCCACACCTGCAAGAGATACTACTCTAGACGATGTAATAAAAGATTATTTCAATTTAAGGCAACTGAGCAATATTCAGCTTCAATTTCACTGGCTAATTTAATTAAAAATAATATATCTAAAAATGCATATAAAGCCAGAAAGCTTTTTCTTCTCTCCAATGTTTAACAGCGTATTTTCAGTTAACAAACAAATTACCTGGTTCACCAGAAGGAGGAAACTGATAAGCTGCCAGTGTCATATTCATAAAGCAAATTAGAAAAAACAAAAATGCTTGGCTTTTCAGTAATTACTTCTATTATTTCAATAACATTATTTAATCTAACACTTTTTCAGTTACCATGACAAATCCTATATGGTCTAGTTGAAAAACATACTTTAAGAACAAAAAGGTCAAGATAATAAACTTTTACAGTTTTCTTACTGCCCATACATTCTTTCGAAATACCAGTATTCCTAAATATATTCTCATAGCAAGAGCTTTAAGATGACATCTGCTAAGTCATCCACGCTTTGGAGACCGTTGCCAAACAGTTTGAGACTGAAATTGGATATTCTTTTTATTACATGAGACTGTCTCTAGTTAACACATATTAAACAGTAAGTGACAAGACAGAATGTCTAAATAATAAAGCTGATTAAATACAATTTAGTCAATATTCATATAATAGTGAACACTTCCACAAGCTCTGAAGTATTAACTATTCTTTATCAGCTTTCTAAATTATAACCGCCAAACACTTTTCCTTAAAAAATCCATTTTGTGATGTAAGTTAGCCAACATTAACACTTACACAGGTGCAAAGTGCCAGTTAAGTCTTTGATGTTATGCCTGTGTATTTACCATTCATATTAATCATTATGTGTCAATACAGCAATTTAATGGAATAAGATCTAGTTCTCAGGCTTTTGCATTAGTTCTGAAAGCATTAATATACTGTTAAACTTGTGAATAAAGAAAACACATCCGATTTAAAGCTCACAGATAAAGCTAGACACTGCTTTGGCAATTATTTATACCTAAAATCAACAGGAAATTCAACTAACAGTTGAAGGGAAGTCAATAATACACATTAAGCAGAGTCAGGAAGGAACCTTTCAAACATCATTAAATTTCTATCCCATCCTAACCAAACTACTTTCCATGCTTGAACTTCCTTCTAAAAACAAAGATTTCTAGATGAACATTTACAAAAAAACAAGAGTAAGGCAGGCAGAGTTAAAGAATAGAAAAATATAAATCAAATACTGTATTTCTGCCTGCATTTCTGTTTGTATAAAAAAACATATCCAGCAACTTACACTACTGATACAGATGAAACAATTGCACAAATGAGTGTTTACAAGTTCCCTCCTGTGTCTGAAATACCTCAGCAGGAATTAAAGCATGATTTAAAATGTCATAACAATTGAACAAATTAGAAAAATATTGTAACCTCAGGCAACATTAATTCCCCAATTTGCCAATTAGTGTCTTTCTGTCAGGGAGAAGGCAGCAGAATCCTTTTCTTTGTCTATTCTCCTTTAAAACCATCAATCTTCTATTATGAAGAAATATGGAAGCGTCTCTCATTAGTACAAACACAAGCACAATGCTTCCTCAAAAAATTACACTCCAAGCTTATTAGATGGACAGAGTCTTAGGGCAAGATATAGGAACAGTAGTGCAATACATAACAACATGGTATACAGAGTTTTCATCGGATCAACCCTTCAGCTTGCACCAATTCTTTTTTTTAAACAACTCAAAGGAGAATTCTCAGAGAAATATGAACACAATGACGTAGTATGCTGTGTTGTGGGCAGCTTCCTTCAATCACACAGGACTGCACAAGAAGAAAACAATACAAGGCTCATTATTCAATCTGTTAAATTATTCTGTGTTGATATGGGGTTTCTTAATGCAAAAGATAATATATATATATCCACTACATAAGATACAATGTAGCTTATTATATAAAACAGTATTTAAAACATCCTACTCATCTAACATTTATTATCCTTTGATATAAGCATTTACATACCTCAGAATGCCAACTGGTCTATTTGTCGAAGAAACAGACCACCTACGTACCTACTGGTCTCAGGACAGTATCTGGTCAAGTTACTGTATAATATTTGACTAACAAGACAGGAATCATGGGAACAAACACACATTCTGGGTCAAGGAGTTCAAATCCCAAGGTACTGTGGAAAACTACATTGCATCCCCTCCTCCCCCTTATATAAGCTAACCAGCTCCATCTTAAATACAGTCTTATTCCACTACTCCTAAGGGAAAGCTGTTGCAGACTTCTATGCCTCCGTTGCTTAGGAACCATCTTTTCTAATTTCCAGACTAGGTTTATTCTTGGATAGTTTATACCCATTTGTTCTCATACCTCAAACTTAAGCTCTTTTTTACCCACCTGTGTTCTTTCACTCATATTTTCACAAAGAGCAACCTCTTTCATGCTTTGTTTTCCCAGATCAAACAAAACACTCAAAGTACCCCTCAGGGAGCAAATTCTCCATTCCCTTAGTCATTCTAGGAATCAGTCCTGTACCTCTTCCAGTCTGAATGCCCTTTTTACTTATGAATTAGGAATTAGACACAATATTCCAGATAAGCTTTCACCCATACCAGGAAAACTCAATACCACTTTACTTCTTCAAAGGAAAATATTCGGAGAACAACAACAGTATACTTGTTATCCTAATTCTTTTCACAGTTGCTAACTTTGATATGTTGGTCATCCTTAACTGTTATAAGAACATCTTCACTTTTTTAATGCTATTAATTATGACTCCTTTTTCTACTGTTCATGTCCTAAGGTCTCAACTTCATTCTGTGCAAAACCTTCTTTTGCATTGATGATACACATAACCTCTCCAATAAGTCAGGTATCTTATAAAAACAGCCATTAGATTTCTCTGACAAAATCTTCCTCTGTCAAGAGCTGTGTCACGTCATACTCCATTTTCCTCTTACCTCCATGTATAATAACTTCTCTTTCTGAGTTTTAACAAATCCCTAAATATTAAGGTCACACTAATGATGGAGTAACTATCCCAAACCACCTTCTTCCTCTAAACATAGTGACTAATTTTGCTGCTCACCAGCCATCCGATACCCTTCTGCCTTGACATTTAATAACAATTCTTGCCTTTAATTGCACAGACCACCAACTTCAAAATTCCAGAGTACACACTATGTAGTCCCACTGATCTGCACCCTGTAAGTTTTACTTTATGGAAATAATTTTTATAATCTCACTTCAGTAAGACCTATTTGCCAGTCTGTGCATGTTCAAAACTGTCTTCATTGGAAATTAAGGCAAACTTTTCATGCAGTCTTTCTCCTGTATCTAAACTACTTTTAGTCTTAATTCATTGTCTCCATGCTTCCTTTGACAAAACACGTGGTCAGTCTTTTTCAGGTTCCCTGCTTACTCCTGATGCTCCTCTTCAATTTGCTATTAACCTTGTCAGATCTTGCATCTCCACTACTTTTGTATATCAAAAAAAATAATCAAAGTTTGGTAAGAGCACAAATATTTTATACAGTTGCCAGAATTATCTGCATTTACTGCTGTATCAGAAGATCAGCCATGCCAGAAGTAGCTAAAAGCACCTTATTGAATAAACCGTGAATATTGCTGTAAAACTGGAATTGCAAGAACCCTTGGATGCTAAACTAAGCCATAGCCTTTGCAATTTGAATGTTCATTTCGATAATTACAATGATTAACAGCTTTTCATGACATTCTGAGAGATGTTTGGGTCTTTTTTTTTTGCTTTAGTTGGGCCTTTGTTTGCTTATTTTTCCCCCTAAATGATGTATGCCTAAAACATGACTAAAAAGATTAATGCCACAAGGTCTCACCAGAGCTAGAAAAAGAGAAGGAAAGCTAAGGGTGCTTAATTTCAGCTTTACCTCAGATGTTACATCCAAATTATTAAAAAAAAAAAAAAGAAAGAAAAAAAGCAATAACAAGACCTATATTATCAATATTTTGGTTTTAGAACACACTGCACAGCTATTACAAAACTTACTTGAAGGAAAAAAAAGGCTGCAAAAACAAAGTTCAAATTTAGGATCACTATAGCAACAGAGAGGAGGGAGGGGAAAATTACCAGATTACTCTCTCAGATCATCAAATCCTTGAAAGAATAAATTTAGATTTGAGCTTCAGTCAAATGAACTGAATTTATCCTATTAATTAATGATTAACATATCAAATTAAGGATTAAATTAAACAACCAAAAACTGCAGTACAAGAAGTAAAGTAGCAAATACAAAGTTTCAGACTGAATGTCCTCACCTTTTTCTTCTACCATTGAATATTTGGTATCACAACAGGACTTCAAACCAATAACTGAAAACAAATACAGTGTTATTTAGGAAAGTATCTAGTCCTGATTAAAGGTCTGCAAAGAAAGAGGCACTCAGAATCTCCCTTATTCTTAATTAAGTGACTCCAGTACACTACTGAAAATGTGCAATAATGTGCACCCATTTGACTTGGAGATGCAATGAATTTCCAAAAATATAGTTCAGTTATTATAGAACTAACATATTTCAGCAACATATATGAACACAGTAATGACCTAATGCCCTGAAAACCAGAGAATGCATAAATAAGCTTAAACTCTTTAAAAAGGTGACATCATGAAAAAGAAACTCAGGATCCCCTAAGTAACTAATTACTCACATCTCTTTTCATTATGCAACCTTTAGCATTCTTTGAATTTTGGGTTATTTTAATAAATGCTTAAAAATTATTAGCATAACGGACACTATTCCAGTATCAATAAATATCACACTTACGTTAATGACCAGAAAAAGAGCAAGAAAAATTGCAGACTCAGTCTTTTTGGGAGATCTGCTATTTTAATACTTTAGCCCACTCACATTAGATAGGATCCCAAACCCATTAAACGTGCAGCTGAAGTGGCAAATGGAGCTACAAAGGTTTATTTTTGACATTGTTAGCTTTGCTTGAGGCATGAAGGGGTGTCTCCCCACTTTAGTAGTAAGTATTGACCCATAAAGACTCTAAGCCTCAGGCAACTTTTCCACCAGCCAGAATGTTCAATTAATAAGGCTGCCCTCATAATTTGCGAGACTGCCTAAGTCCAGCTTTTCTGGCTGACATTCATATTTTAACCATGCTTCCCAGCCTTCTGTTCACCGTTTCTGCCTTTTGTTGACCAGCTGCCAAAATGCTCTTTATTTTCTGGTGGCTGGGCAGGCCAAAGGACAGTTTGAGAGACTACCTTCCTCCAATTTGTGCAGCAAACTAACTGTGCAGCAAACTGCTCACTGTGTTCTCTGTTCTTGGCTCCTCCTCAAGTTGCTGCAGTGAGGGAAAACTGGAGAATACTGGAAGGACTACCATTCCATAACTGTGAAGCAAGGGTACAGGATTCTTAACTGAGATTTCCTTGTTCCTAAATCAACATCTCCATTAACAGACTGGAACTGAGTCAAAGAAAGTGTCCCACATCAACAATAAACACTACGGCAGATCCAGAAGCAGTCATTCCACCTGCCAAAATCCTTACCCTATGCTACAATCACAAACATCCTCTCTTTCCAGAAGAGAGGCAAGAAGCTCCATATAAGATGATCCACGTAATTCAGTATCATCAAGATTAGCGCAGGTTCTAACGTAGATTGAAATAAAGTGTGAAAAACACACAGGAAGATATTCAGTTCCAAGTAGCAGCAATCAAAGAGAACAACAGGATGGTCCTCTCCAAGTCCAAGGCATGAAAGTTCACCACCTTTCCTTGACACATAAAAGACATAACAGCTTTCCTTTAGATGAAGTTTTATCTCCCTCTCCATCCAAACCACGTATGATTCACTTGCTTTGGGAAAGATCTAAAGAATTTACTAACTTTTTACCTAAACTGCTACATAAGCAAACAGGAAAAAAAAAAAGATTAATTTCCTATTTACAGTTGAGATCTAAGCAAACATGTAGAGATCACTAATAATTTATTTTTCCTGACCATTAATAGATTCCAAAATAATTTAATATTGTACTGCAAATGTTCAACATAACCAAATCAATTTTTACTGTATATTTCTGGCCACCAACACTTTATGAAAAATAACTTACAAAAATGAACACCATTTGCCTGACATCTTCAGCCTTAATTCATTCATAAAGATATAAAGTTGTTCTGAAATGCTTCCAAGTTATCAGTTATAACCAAAATTACCAGAATACTTTTGAAAACTCACCATCCAATAATTTGCACTTTAAGTCCAAGATGGAGGAAAAAAAAACCCCACACCTTGCTGTACATGCTAGTAGACTTGAAAATGATATCCACAACAAGGAAAGGAAATTTGCTTTGGAATCAAAATAGAATCTTGTGCTTTACACTGAATCTGTTATTCAAATCGTATCGAAGTGACATTTAAAAATGAAGCAATACTTTAGTTGTGTAGAATTTTACCTGACAATTGTGAAAAACTTTTTGGTAACTGAAAGCACCTAGAGAAAGATGACAGAAATAACGAAACATGATTTCCTATCAACTGAAGTCTCCTATGCTTCCCTATTGACCTTTTTTTATCCCAAGTCCTCATGTTCCCCTCTACATCTTGCACAAGTCGATCCTTGCTCCTCACTTCACCTTAGCACTGGTCCACCCAGGTTGGACATGCAAGTGGCAAAACACACTACAACTGGTTCGGAGGTACCCATATCCTGACTGTCAGGCAGGCGTGTAACGGCTACACAGTCAGACGCTCCTGCTGCTCAAAACAAATCAGGAGCCATGCCCCTCTCTTAGTGTGGGCATGAGTTTAGGGCTTAGATTATCACATTACTGGCAGAAACGGTGTGTGTTTGAAGTCACCATTTTCCTGTTAAATTCAGCTGAACAAAACTAATTGGTTCAGAAGTTTAAGAGAAAAAGAAAACGAGTCCCTTCAACTTCGGAATACTTTCAGCTGTGTTGATTCAAGATTAATATGCAAAGCTATGTTAGACAAGACTTTTTGGAGAAAAACATCCAAGGATACTGCACCTCTCAATTAACGCACAACAGCAGCAATGTCTTATTTTGCTGAATTTTAGTTGGAATGGATGTTTCACATGCATACATACTTCATAGATTTTCAGCAATATTTTGTAATGACAATACCTAAAGAAATTGTTTCATCTGTTAAAAGAAAACTAAACTCAAAGTATGCCCTATTCTTCACCTGCAATGTCACAATGCAGGAACAGTAACTTTATGTACAGTAGTATATAACAAAAATAAAAAGACACCAAACAAACAAAAAACCCCAAACAAACAAAACAAAAAAAACAACAACCACACACACACAAAAAAACCACCAAAAAAACACAGAAGACAATCTTCATGGGCCAAGGTTTTCTCAGATACTTGCTGGTTTAATCTGGCGTTAGCTATATTAAAGCTGAAATAGTGTATCAGACCTCTCAAGATTCAAGATCTAAAACAAGACAGAAAGAAAAAGCATACAAAGCACCACAACAAGAATTTGAAATTTGTACATACAAAACAAAAACAAACCCAAAATAAACTAAAATAAGTTTCTATGGCTGCAAGTCAAATTACAATTTTTACTCCAAAATTGCTTTTACATGTTTACTGCTTCCAACCAAAACCCTAGAAGATCTTAGGTATAGTAATTTGATTTTCCCCTAATCTTCGGTGCATAAATGTACTGCAACTTAACATTTATCTACTCATTTGATGTGCAAGTATCAAAGATACCATAAAGTGTTACTGATTAACTGCATTTACTGCTCACTGTTTCCATGACCCCTTTTCAGCAATTCAGTTAGGTGTATGGAAGAAGTAAATCTCAAAACTCTGAAATATTTTACTCCTTTCAGATTTCATGAGTCAAGATCTGAAAACCACATAACATAACGTGTAAAAATCAATAATTTTAAAAGACAAAACTGAATATGGTAGTCAATTAAAAATGCAAAAGATATTTGATTAGTCTAAAGAGCATGGAAACCCCAAATCTCAGTTTTAAAGAGTAGCTCTTAGTAGTTCTGGAGCCAAATTGAAATGCGCTTTCATGTACATTGATTTTTAATTAATCTGCAGGAAATACCACTAAAATAGTGATAGCGAAAAACTTTTTCGATGCCCCGCTTGCTAACACAACTGATCTGAGGTTGAAAGGTTGATCTTTCACTGAAAAATAACTCTACCCAACAGAGCAGCCAGAGATCATTTCTCAAAATGCAATCTAACAAGCAAGGTCAAAAGGAGAAAGTTAGGAAGGTGCTGAAGTTGTTACTCCTGTTTGGCTACACCTTCAAGGACAATATTTTCATTTTCTTCTTAACGGTCAAAGAATCAATCCAGCAAAGCCAGCAAGCATACCTGCTGGTCAGCCAGCTTGATTGGTAGTAGTTACGCAAATCCATCTCTATGCTAAAACTTAATTTGCCCTGAAATGAAGAACAGTTAGACTTTAAAATTCCCCAGAGTAGCACTACTACTCATGTTCAAGACCAGGACTGTTAGTTAGAATGTTAAACCGCAGCTCTCATGACAAATGAAACCATCTCAGCTTATACGTGGACTTGAAAAAGCAGTAGTTCTAAAAAGAGTGTTCTTCCTGGAGTCTCTGCCCTTACAACTTTTGCAACTACTAACCACTAAAATTTCTGAACTGACAAGACCACGGTAAACAACATCCTCTGATTGGTGAGGAAAGAAACCAATTATTTGCTTCAATTTGACTAAAGATTATCAAGATTATTCTCAATAAACAACAGATGCTAACTGAGATGGTAACAGATGTTATCAGAAAGTTATGTTGAACATTCCATTAAATTACTACAGAAACCTATTATTGTACACACAATACTTTAAAATGATAGGAAAAGAAACCATAGAAAAGGGTAATTTCAAAGTAAAAACTATCACAGATCAAAATATCTGTATAACTAGTACTTTTAAAGCATTACTGCCTCTAACGAAAAGAAGCTTTGCTGAGTAAATAAACTGGTTTACATTATTCACACTTTACACCTTTCTTTACCAACACATTTGTACAGCTACTGTTCTCAGCCCTACCAAAAAGGAGTATTTTTGAAGAAAAATGCTGAATAAGTGGCAAGACTAGGTAATTTTTCCTATTCCCCTGAGAAAGCCAATTAAATCATACGAATGAAAATTGCAAAACTCAGGAAATCTAGGAACTTCTACTGTTTTTAAAAAATACACACTTTTGAATCTGTTAATGTAGAAGATCTATAATTTAACAGCAGAGTTTTAGACAGGTTCCTCAGCAGATGTCAAATGACTTGCACAACAGAATCAGCACCTTAAACTTATATTCATATCTGCTCACAATCGCTTCTTAAATATAAGGCACCTATCGCTCTAAAAGTGTCTAAGAAATATTTAGTTACAGTATTAATTACTAATACAGTGCTATTTCAGAGATTGCTTTCTGCCATGCAGCATGGTCCAAGAGTAAATTCTAATTTAAAAGCCATAAAAATCAGAAATTTAGCATTATTTTTTACTTCGTGTCGTCATGCCTCAGGCGTCCTCACTGAACAACAGAAGCGACACTTCTCTGATATGCTCTCCTTCATAAAAGTAGCAGGCAAGTTTTGTTACTATGAATTTTTCCCTCAAAGCAGGACTGGCTCATTTGCATAGCAAGTTTGGGATTTACAAATTACTCACTATTCACCACTGCTACAGTTCTTAAATAATTAAGAAAACTATTTCTACAGCTCAGAAAAGCAGTGGGTACAAGATTTACTTCCTAGCTTCTGCAGAGTGAGAAAGCACTTGTCACATAGAGTTGTATGCCTACTAGCAACCAACACGCTAAGCATTCTTCTCCTAGTTTGAAAACTCCAGTTGCAATACTTTGTTCTATTTATTAACAAAATTAGCTACTTCAAAATTCAGCTTTTTCCTCTTATAGCAAGTCACAGAACGTTGGGTGAAGAGATTTGTTAAAAGCACTTCATGCTGCGAAGCTACCCTTCAAAAACTGACACTTGAATGGGGCGGAAGTAGCTTTATCCTTGCTCCTGTGAAAGTCTCTCAGTGCTCAAATGGGTTTGTCCACATAATCTCATCAAATGATCCAATTCCGTACATGCAAAATAACATTTAATATTGATGGTGAATTTCAAAGAACAAGAACAGAGTCAAGTCATTTTCTGTTGGAGACATCTAAAAAGAGCTGTCACAGAAAAATACCGATTCAGTAAACAACCTTCTTCACTCCACAGCATTAGTGAACCATAATCTAATGAACTTACTGGCACAACACGCTAGCAAAAGCGCTCATTTCAGATGAAGCACAAACATTCAAGTTTCTCACACCATTTTATAATAGTCAATCACAAAAAGAAAACACTCAGGGAACACAACACTTTTTGGCTAAAAAGCACTATCGTCAGCGTGGAACCTCATTTAGAAAACATAACTCCAGTAAAACTGTGAGATACTTAAACATGCATACAAAGTAATGCACATATTATCTTGCTACAGTGAAGATGTAAAAACTTGCAATTTCCTCTTCCTCATAACTCTCCTAAGAAAATCACCAAGTTTAATTTGCATAATTGAGGCAAACGACATAGAATGTTATGTTTACTTAAGACTATTTTTACACAATCACATCAAATCTGCTCACTGAATATAAATAAATGCTAGAGCCACCTGCTCCAGAAGTCCAGTCCATAGCTGCATTTTTTCTCACTTATACAGCTCTAAAGAGAATATTTCATTATTGAGGTACAGAATTGTTACATTGATCAATTTAATAAAGAAAAATGGAAGCCTACTTTAGAAATAATTTGTATTTCTTTATTTTTAAAACAAATTATTTTGTTCCATAAAAAAGAACGAATTTGCAGCAGTTAAGAACTGACGAGTATTCTGTTAGCACATTCAGTCACATTACAAGAACCCAGACCCGTAAATAGCCTGTGTGCATGGAGATACCTGTAGCTTTCAGCAAAGCATACAGAAACAATTTAGCAGTAGCTGCATTTGAGAACTTACAAGCCGTGTTTTGTAAAGCTCCATATAAAGACATAAGCCACCATGCAAAACCAGAATACTTTTAGTATGTATTATGATCTATAGCAACTTTCCAGAAAGCGGAGAATAAAACAAAACCAGCAATAAGCTTTCACCATCAAGCTACAGCAGTAGCTCATGAAAGATTTAAACCAAGTGCTGTTCCTAGCCCCCTGTCTCAGTACAACCATAGATATTTTTCCAGCTTGACTGGATTTTCCCCCTCCCTAATTGCTAGTTTTAACTAAAGCCAACATAGATTAAGGAACAACCTTAAATGCAGCATAGAGACTGTGCAGTAATTACGTGCAGAAAGACGTGACGTTTTGTATCAAAAGCAGACACTGGAAATACTAAAATATAGATACCCCTTCCAGCAGCGGAAACAAAACAACTGCCCGTCTACTGCTGCTGCTGGTACCCTGCCAATCAATAACACCGCACAAACGCATCACATCGCCTCCTTCATTCCTACGTCCTCTGCGGACGATTATTTGGACACTCTAATGCCTGCATTTTGCCAAGCACAACCAGCAGGTCACCTCGCAGTCTAGAAGAAGGGGCAGGAGAAGCAGAAGGGCGGTGCGGGAAGACGCCTGCAAGACGCATCGCTTGGGTGCAAAGGAGACTGAAACGCCGAGCGGCCGCTTCCTGCGGCGGCGGGAGCATCCCACCTCGCTGGCCGCGGTGGGCACGGGCAGAGGGATCGCCTCTCCTGAGAGGGCTGACAGGAACCTGCCCCTCCAGCCCTTCGCCGCCCCCGCGGCTCAGCCCCCACCGCCCCATCCCAGCCAGCGGCTAGAGACCACCGCCCTCTGCCCCCCCACCACCCCAGGGACCCGAAACCCGCCCTCCCCGCCCCAGCCCCTCACCGCGGCCACCCTGCGAGCAGCGGGCGGCTGTTTTTTCCGCACACACCCCCCTCCCACCCGCTGCCTGTTTTCAAGGCAGAGACAACACCTCCCCTCTCCTCCCCTCCCCTCTTCTCCCCCTCGCCGCCCCGGGCTGAATAAGCCGGTTCCAGCGTCTGCGCCCCCGCCTCGCCTCCCCCCCTTCCCTTCCCTTCCCTTCCCTTCCTCGCAGCGCCCGCGCCCCTCTGCAGCGCCCGCCTCCCCCTCACAGCCTGCCCGCCGCCAACGGCTGCGCACCCGCCCCCGAGGACCGTTAACGGCTGCGCCCCCCTGCCGCGCGCGCCCCCCGCATTCGTGTGTGTGCGCGCGCCCCCCGCATTCGTGTGTGTGCGCGCGCCCCCCGCATTTGTGTGTGTGTGTGTGTGTGTGTGTGTGTGTGTGTGTGTGTGTCCGTCCCCGCCCGGGCCGTTGCCGGCGCCCCCTGCGTCTCCCGCCGCCACCCCCGTCGCCCTTCGCAGCAGCGCTCACCCGAAGCCAGATGAGAAAAGGCGGCCGGAGGAAGCGGGAAAGAAAGGGCCGCTGCAGACGGTCCCCCCCGCCGAGGCTGTCGCCGTCGCCGCTGGCCCCACCACCGCGCTCCGCCTCCCGCCGCTCCCGCCTCCCCCACCGCCACCGAGCTGCCCCAGCCCCCACCTGACAGGGTGCGGCTTCCCCCGGCCGCAGGCCAATAACCGCGCCGCCCATTGGAGGGCGCACGCCTGGCGACTAAGCGGCTCTCCCATTGGCCGGCGGTCAGGAGTAGGGGGGGAAGGAATGGCGGCGGCTGAGGAAGCGGGTTACCTCAGCCGCGGCCGCGCTCGGCGGGTCGTGGGGCTCCGGGCCATTCCTGAACGAGCGGGCAGAGGCTAAGAAGAGCCCCCCGGCGCGGGGAAGGCGTTTCTTGTGGAACCGGATCCCTTCGGAGAGGAGCAGCGTGTCGTCTGGGAAGCTTATCGTGCAGCAGGCTGAGAGATAGGGACAGAAATCAAGCAATTGCCAGGGAAGCGTTCCGATAAAGGGTTCTCTAACGCGCGGCCGTGGCGGTATCTAATCGCTGGAAGCTCAAAGCAGGTCAAGATCGATCCAGAAGCGCAGATACCCAGTGAGCGGAATCAAACTTGAGAACTCTGGCGGTGAGGGTTAGAGACGTCTGTCCAAACTGAAGGTATTTAAGTCAGTCGAGTATCCTCCGGGTGTTAAATGTCAGTCTCATGAGAAGTTGTATACTTGATTCAGGAAGCGTGCAGATAGGAATCCTGTGTACAAATGATAAAATCTGATTAGCTCTTTATACATCATCCCTCTAGATCTTCTAAATCTTTTGAAGAGCTCTGTGGCTAGTATAACCCCACTGTTTGTTAGTCACTGCAAATAAAGCACCAACTGTAAAGTTAACTTGTTCTGGTAGCTATCTTTATTTTCTGTACATTTTTACTGTCATTTCAAGACTGCTGCCTTACCCTTCTTTTTGGAAACTGTTGCATAGAATAGTGTCTGCCTCAGGTCAAATGAAGAGTTAGGGGTCTGGGAACATGTTTTCAGAAATACTAAACTCTTCTCCTCTGTTATCTGTATCCCCCACCTCCAAGTAATCCATACGACAAGAAGAAAAATAAGACTCCTGTAGCAGAACCTGATGGGTGCCTTCAGGTGCCATAAAACATCTCTCCCTTGGAATATAGGAGGAATCTAGTTTGCTCCAACCACCTTCGCCAAGCAAACACACTCCACTTACCTAGTTTACGCTTTCTGGCAATTAATCTTCATTTGTTCACTGTTCAGAATGGAAAACCAGGCCCTAGAGATATACATAACCTTCTATGTCAATTCATCCATCAGAAGTGGTGGCTCAGTTGTCAAGTGATAACACAGAATGATTATGGCACATGTGACAAGACAACACTACTGGATGTAGATCTGCCTAATCAAACATGTCCCACAATAGGACATGTATTAGTGTAATTACTAATAATTACCAAATAATGTTTGAATTTTTTTTTGTAAGAACTGTTCTGTAAGCCTAAAACATTAAAGTCACTTCACCTGTCTAATGGTGAACCCCATTAAACCCAGTGGATGTGTTTACATACCAGATAGCATACTTTTGTCCTTGTTCAAAGTCTAATCAAGGAGATCTGCAGGTGCTCTGCACCTGCAAGGTCCAGCCACCTGCCTTGCACATTGTCTTCCTCTTGAGTAGGCAACAGTAGATGACTGTCAAAACTCTCCATCATCTTGACCTCTCTTTCCCTTCCTCACCATAGCATTCAACACATAAAGCTCTCTTTCTTCTTGTCTGGTAAATGGGAGGATGGATCCGTGTTAAAACTAACTCATCAAAGAAATACTGCTTTGTTTTAAAAGGAATGATTTTCCTCTCCAGCTCAGTGCTTGGCTGTAAGACCAACAGTGCCAAGAAGGAGGGGGACATTGAGGACAGCAGCAGTGCTGAGGGACTGGGGGAGAGCAGGGTCATTTCTTCCACAAGCAGTGCTGGCTTAAAGTGTTTGTATAACTAGCAGGTGCTGTGTCACAAGCAGCTTATGCTGATCAAAGGGTGTATTTTATCATCACGCCTGTTTGCTCTAACAGTGAAATGCTGCAGAAGAGTGCTGTTCCTTTACCCCTCTCTTCTGCTGTCCTACCCTGTGACTTGCCCAAGGTCACAAGTTCCCGCTGTCCCCTTCTAGCATTCCCCCCACCCCTTGCATCATATCCCATAATCGTGAAAGCAGAAAAGATATTGTTTCACCTGAGTAAGTAATCTGATGGAAAAATCGGGGGTGAGGGAGGGGGCGAAGCCTGCTTTCTGCTGAATCAGCACACTCAAAACAACTCACTCTGCAGCCCGAGACTGCTACAGCTGATGCATGACGGTTTTAATCTTGCCTGTTCAGTTTTTCGCCTGACCAGATTCCTGAACCGCCTCTACCCAGCTGCAGGAACGGCACTGCTGGTGCAAAGGCAAAGGTAGGATTACATGGGTAGAAACATAAGGGAGGGCACATACATACTGAAGCGGTACACAGTGCTGCAGAAATGCGGCATCAAAGACAATCTGAAAAAGCACTTCTGCATTATTTAAGACATGAAGAACTTGCCTGTCTATGGTAATTCTTACCAGCTGGGTTCACAGCATTACAGCTACAACAAAAGGTACAATATGAATCCATGCAGTATTTTTCAGACTGTGGTATCTGACCCTTTTAAGATCTTTACACTGCTGGCGAGGGTCTAAGAAAATGACCAAGACAAGCTTGTTGCCAGGAAGCTTGCACTTGCTGCATGTGTCCTGGAGAATGGTTACTGGCCCTTCACAAAGCAGAAGAGTACCACCACCTCCCCACGAGAGGTGTCAGAACACGGTATTGTTTAAGCGGAACAGACATTCCCATTGCTGCCTCATCCACAGTAAGCTGTACTCCTTAGGAGGCTCAAGCATCAGCAGCACTGGAATCAACACGCATCAGTCTCAAATAAAAAAGTCAATGCGAATGTATTCATTTACAAATTATTTTAGTTTGGCTTTACTGGGTATCAGAAAAATACTACTGTACAATTATTTTTATGCAACTGACCTCTTTACCTGGCATTAGCACTCCTCAATGATCATTTACAGCTACCTGTGAGAAGCACAGTGCTAGGCTGACGTCACAAATCTGGCATCATGAGATTTATTTTTTCCTTTATATAGGATGCACTCATCCCACGTAAGCAGTTCCACGTCAGTTTTCTTACCTGTAAACTGGGAGTGACAGTATCAAAATAGATCTTTCCCTCTTGGCCTCCCAGAACCGTTCTGACAGTCTGTTGAGTGGGCAGGACTTGCTTCCCTACTGTCATCATTCATTTTCATCTCACGCAGACCTTTTACTCCACTTCTCCAACAAAGTTCTGGTTCCTCTAAATAAAACAACGCCAGCACGTGAATTCTCTGCTAGTTTTGCCACGGGCCTTCAAAAACAGAGTCTTAGTATTGCAACTTCCTTGTCAGGTGCCAGCAAAGTAAAAGCCAGTCCCTAATGAGTCACACCAGACTTGGAGCAGCGGGAAGGGGTGCACAGACACACACAAATCATCTTGGGGTACAAAATAACCCAAGAGCAGCCCTACAGATGAAAAGCTCGTGAGGGATTGTTTTTGAAATCATTGAACATAAATGCCTTTTTAAAAATGATGTAATGGGTTATCTTAATTTCAGCTGTCTATAAACAGCATTAATAATATCTCATGGCTTATGCGTAGTATTACTGAAGTCACTCAGTGTAGGTAAGGTACTAAGAAATACTATTACAAGCTTTATTTTTGTCCCAGCTGCAATCATATTCATCGCAGAAGGAAGCTGCTTTTTTGAATTTTACTGATTTATGTAAGGATTTGAAAATAGTATGTAGAAACAACCTCTCATGTGTATATATATCTGAGAAACATTCGATGGAACAACTACATGGAGAAAAAAATAAATGTATTCTGGTCTACTTTCATCTCCCTCCACCACAAACACATCTGCAGTTTATTTGAGCTGTAAAAAATAAAAATTAAGAGAACTGAAGCAGCAGGTGGGGAAAGGACAGCGCAGCTGAAACAAGCTGATACGAAACGTTGCCAGATTTTCTACAACCTATTAAACTAAGAGGCCACTTTGGCTTTACATTTGAAAAATACTGACTTTATGTTCAGGGGGGCACAGGCAACTTCGTATACACTATTGAGATTAAATGTAAATCTAGCTTCATGATTCAAGCTAGTTATTAACAGTTTCAATTGAACACAACCGAAGGTGCAATGACTGCTTAAACCCAAAGGAACTCAAGCAATCAATGTTCTCTTTTAACATTACAGTGTTCTTTGTGGAGGTTTGCGTTTGTTTTTCCAAAACCCTTTTCCAAGTAAAGCCGACTCTTTTAATTGCAACATTTATGACTTCCTAAGCATCATGTGCCCTCTAGATGTATGTTCTCTGCGAGCTGCTTCTATATTAATTCCAGTGTCACTAGAGCTGCTGAGATTGTTTTTAGCTGCTCTCTAATGACACCTTCATCCTTAGTAGCAGGAGAGCGAAAAGTGCCGCTAACAGAAATTCAAACTTTTGGAGAGGTAGGACTTAAAAACAGACCCAGCAGAGTAAAACAAAGAAAGAAAAAAGAAAAAAAGATACTAGGGCAAGTTCAAAGTAATGAGGAGGGCTGAGAAACATTGGAAAAATATTGTAAAGTATTTCATATTCTTCTTATTATTATTATATATTGGAAAAAATTAATTAACCTTGGGAGACGCTTTGTAGTAGTAGACTATCAAATTGTGAATTCCATTAAATTGCATTTAAAAAGGCACATTTTCAGCAGTACTCCCATGGTTAGGGTGTGGCTGGCATTTACTTGGAAAAATAAATACGCATGAATATTAGCACAGTATAAATTAAAGCACAATGTAATCACTGAAGCCTAAAACAGACAGTTTGTGAGGCCACACCTGGTACATCTGTCCTTATTTGTCCTGTAATAAAACCCTTTAATGAGTTTACATGGAATAGACCCCTTTTTTTCCTCTGTGCTCCTGTGGCATACCTTTCACAGTACGTACCAGTACAAAACTCCATCCATGCAAAAAGCTTTCAAGGTCAGAATTTAAGCGCACATCAGCCTCCCAATACAAGAACCAATTGTGCCAAGACTGGGCACAGAGGGAGCTGGTATGAAATGGTTGTCAAAAGGCAGAAAAAGTGGTAACTCAAAGGAGGGTTACATGCTTTTCCCTAGTTTTATATATCCAGAGATCTAATCTTGCAAACAGTTATTACTGTAATTTCTGTGCAAACCAGCCCCAGTGAAGTTATGCGTGAATAAAATTACATTACAAATGATTCTTTGATATCTGTAAGATTACATGCCCACTAGGGCCATGCCATGAACCTGAGAGGTTGGATTACAGCATCTAGTTACCAGGGAAGTGGGTAAGGAAGGAGGTACAGGTGAGGGATAGTGATGACTGTCCTGTAATTAAGATACAGGAATGGAAGCCCCAGAGGAATAGATTTTGGGTCTGGCTATGCTACAAAACTTGCTATGTACCCTAAGCCCACTGAACTTAATCACTTAATCCAGTTTTAAAGTGAGCTCAAATGCTATCCACTCTAAAAGTTTTAGTAGTATTCTTTTGTACTTACATTTATTGTAAAAGAACTATGAGCTCTTCTGTTTAAGGGGTTGTAATCACAGTCATCTCAAGCACTCCCCTTGCTAAAAAACCCACCTCCTTGACTTCAAGGAGTTGACTATTTAGTAAAATAGAAACTATTGCAACATCATGCGATCTGCTTGCTGCTAGGTAAAGTATTTAATGTTCACAACTCTTTAATGCTTCATGAGGTAGGTAATTTAGGTGGTGCTCAGATGGCCATTATGTAAATTCCACCTCAAAGTATATCTTAAGAATAATTTAGACACAGAAATATAAAATGCAATTAATTTCATTCTCATCTAGGTTAAAAGACATTCAGATGAGTAATTTTGCTAAATAACATTGCTGCTTATGTGAGAAAGATGAGCGAAAAGATGTCCTAAGTTTCAAAGACCTGGCCCACCAAGTTTCCACCTGAAGTTAAGCTTTTATCTCTAGCTTCTGTCTGAAGTCACGTCAGATTGATTTCTACCCAAACGACTTCTACACACGTGCGTAGCAGTTACATTCCTGTTGCTTGAACCCTGCGTGGAACAGGCTGACCAGCAGATGTCCCCAGATTCAAAATAATCACAGTTAAAGCTTCAGGAAATCTTTACAGCCCTTTTGAACTTTACAAAGCCTGAAGCACCAGAGGCCATGAATGCCCTCGCTGCTTATTGGCATTCTTGTAAAAACAGAAGTTCTGAACTAGGCAATACCTGACTGCTGACACAAAGCACCTTTTTTGTCATAAAAAGTAAACTGATATCCAGACAATTTTTCTATGATACACTCCCTATTGATTGACAGTCCCTTGTTGAAATTTTTATTTTCAAAAGCATTCTAATTTCCCCCCCCCGCCTTAGAAGAGCAATCCCCCCCCAAACATCACGTGTAACACTTTTTCTTGGAAGTTTAGATACAAGATACAAGACTTTTTCCAAACTAGCATCAATTATTTTTGACTTGGGTATTACCAGACTCACAAACTGCTTTTTTTTTGGCATACCAAATACTGCTTTTACACTTCTCTCTATACCACCTACCTTGAATTCTGGAGACGTCAGAGATGTAAGTCTATGAGGTTGTAAGCGTACCGTACTTCGTACTAACCTGCAGATGGGAACCTACCAGCTCACACCGACGTCTCTGAGCAGAAGGGCTATTAGGTGCTGGGAAACTGGAAGGTCCTCTTTTCTCAAGCAAGCTGCTGAAGAACGCCTTTGGAGACCTGGCTTTCTTGCTCAAACGTTCCTGTTCCTCCGAGATGCCTTTTTTTTTTTATTATTTATTATGGTCGTACTTGTGTTTTTGTGTCCATAGATAAAATGAATGCTTCAGTTCTCAACCCTGCACTCAGGAAACTTTGAAGTAAATGGAAAATAGGTAATTTCCACCCCCAGCCACACTGTCTGATGACCAGAATGCCCAATTGCTGATAGTGTTGCTTACATGAAGATTTGCTTCTTAAGGGGGCTAAAAACTAATTCCTCAAACTTCATGGTTAGAAGAATCAAGCACTATTTAACACAACTACAAACAAAAGCATTAAAACACACAAACATGAAGTTAAAGACGATGGCACAAAATTAGGTGAACCAGCATTGAAAGTTTATCCAATTTAGAAATATATACATTTATATAAAAAAGGAAATCAATATAAAAATCTACATATTTGCAAATCTTGTATTACACAGGGTAAAGACAGTGTTATGTTTTATATCTATTGGATTACATATTTTTACAGTTTAAAAATCTTAAGAGTATACGGTTGCAAAAAAAATTAAATATCTGACTAGAGCCCCAAAGATAGCATACTGTAGGTATGACTGTCATGACACAATGAAGTCAATTATTCCGACAGAGAAATATTTACTCTGTAAACAGTATGTGTAAATACTGCAAGAAAGTAGAGCTTGCTCTGATATACATATATCTATACACCAAAACCACATTTTTAAATGCTTTGTTGGCTGAGCCTTCTTTACAAAGTGGATCATATCAGGGTAGTGAACCACAGGGATACTCATTTAAAATAAAAGGAATTAGAAACTTAAAATATCCAATATTCAACAGAACCTGACGTTTAATTACTGCATATTCCTTATGCACATAAACCCTACTCCAGTGGGAAGAGAGATCAAAAGACTGATACTGTGTATGTCGTTGTCTCTTGCAAAAGATAGAGGCAGTGTTTCTTGCCTATATTCCTACGTATGGTCCTAATATTGCATCTCTTTATTAAGGAAAATCCCTTAGGGATTAAATCCTGGTTTACTGTTTACAGAAACAGAAAATTCTTACTCTGTAATGGTTTTGTTTATGTTTTTAAAGTTATAACCACCTAATTGTAACAAGATTAAAGCCGACACATATAAACTTTGAAAAAGTAACAGAAAAAAAAAATGAAGTTTATAGATACAGATTCAGACTGATAGAAGCTAGATACCTTCTCCTGTTTCAGGAGTGACAGGATTTTTTTTTTTTTTTTTTTTAATTGTTTTTACAAGTCTTGTAAACATTATTAGAGCTATGAGACCATTATAGCAGTACTTTTAAATCAACAAAGTTACTTAACAGGTCATTAAAATAAATTTCTCCTCTTTATTAAAGCTTAGGAACAGGGTAATTTTGGCATAAATATCAAGCCCTTGGTTTTAGGATACCCGTCCCCAAAATATTAGGGAACAAATATTACAAGCACCCTGCTCATGCCTATCACTGATAGTGCTGATAGTATGTTAAAAACAGATTTTATTTTGCTTGCAACTGCAAACTGAGTAGTGATTTTAATAATGGGAAAATCCATGTTGAATTACAAGAAGTGGACCAGGGCAGTATGTTTTGCCCTAGAACAGAACAGAATGCAATGGGCTGACAACCTCATCCTCAGAGACTGACCACAAAGATTTATGGAGCGATAGTAGCATCACACTCGTGGCTTCAGGGTTTTTTGTGTGTTTTGTTTTAAAGAACCTTTGATGATGGCAACGTGAGAGAGAACTGCTAGTCAGAATTTGGAGTACTCAGAAGACTCCCTCCCTTCCCCCTTAAGATTAAGTAGTCCTTTCTCTTTTCCCATACCCATTAAAAATACTAGTGGCACCTACCCTTCCAGTTCAAAACTAAGTAACAGGGCTCCCGTGAAAGCCAAGTCAATATTATTGCACGCCTATCTGAAGTGCATGTCATTAAGTAATACGTGGGATGCCACAACCGTATCAGTTGGCCAGTGCTCTGATGTTAATTACTGCAGACATCGTAATCAGAAGTAACATTTATGTATGAGGTGGCTTAACAAAAAAGCCATATTTCCTAATCATCTTTACCTATAGTAAACCAAATTATTCGCACATAAGTCTTCAATATTTACAAGTCAACTGTACAAGTAATACAAAAACCTCTCAGTTAAGCACCAGTGCTGACTTAAGGAGTAATATCTTCAAGTCAGAGTATTAGTATTCCCTGTCACAAGCGGACTCTGATTTTGGAAGTCTCTCTTTTCTGTATTGGTTGTATTCAGACCACTTCTTTGTTCACGTCCATCTTCCACTTTCCAAGGATATTAGTAATAGCAGCAGTTTTCTAAAAGGTGTAGGTACCATAGACAGCTTTCACAGCATAATCAGTTCAGATCTTTTTAAAATAAAAGACCATAAAATCCACTGATCTGGATTGTAAGGTTTTACCAAGAGTTCATTAAGTGGAGTCTATATACAATTCATGGGAGAATAAGTGGTTGAAACAAATACAGTTTCTGTGTGCAAACACTGGGATGTCCAAGAGCGGCAGGAGTCCGCACTTAATTCAAGGGCGGTAGGGAACCCATTTGTCCTAAGTGTCAGTGAATTATGCCAGTCATGTCACCTTGGTTTAGAGTAACCATAAGGACACCGAAGAATCAGGCTGTCGTGACTAGGTAAGACATGAGTGCTATAGTATTCGACCAAACTTCCCATGTTCAAAAACATGATGTCTGAATCCAGGTAAAACTTGCAATCCTGTTGTAGAACAAAAACATACGTAATCATTGACAGTAATTTTTCCAAACTCAGTTTTAAAGAAAATCCCAAACCATCATCATCAGAACTAAGAAGCTCTTTCAAACAATCTACTGCTTTGCAAACTAGTCACACAAGGACAACCAAATTGAACTTGGGAATTTACTATTCCATCCTTTAGGATTTCACTGGAGCTGAAGTTTAGATTTGAACATTTACAGCTAGTTTGTCTGTTGCATGATACAGCAACTAGAAAGCCCAGATCTGAGTACTCAAACTCTCATCCTAGACCAGATATTTCTAAAACAGCTATTTTAACTTTTAGGAATGGGAAGACGTTTAGACTTTGACTTATTAGTTCCAATATATACCTATACACATGCACACTTTATACACATATATACACACGAAATTCATTGATATATACATGCACATATATACACATACAGTCATAGCGCAGCTGCTAACCTTTTCAAAGATCCTGTAGTTTCTCACTTTTTCTGCAGATTCATCCCATACAACCAATACCTTGAAGAAGAAAAATGCAACATATTCAGCCTATGCTAATAAGCTCTAAGTCAATGTATTAAGGAATTAGTTACAATCCAGCCTAAAAAAAACAATCAATCACTGAAGTTACCATAGCGATTGTCTCAGATTTTCTTGCTTTAAGGAAAGAGCACATCTAAATTGTTAAGTACTTTATAATATGTAAGATACAGTATCTCTAAATCAAAAAGGTTTTTGGGGGTAGATTCAGCAATTGCCAGTTACCTTTCCAGGCTTAGTAGATGAGTTCCTAATACAGTACAATCCGTTTTGTGGTTGTCTCCGTGGGCTACTAGCTTTAAATGTCCTAAAAACAATACAGCAATTACATGTGTTAGTAAAATGCCTAGATTCTTAAAATTCTTATGATAAACCTCTATTTCAGTTTCAATAATTCATAGTACATCATAGCTGAAAGAATTTCACGGTTCTAGCATCTCAATCAGCAACACAGCACAGAAGATCTGGCTTTCTGTCCCATCTAGCATCCTGGCAGAACAACCTTCTCCAGATGGAGCAAAATCCCTTTGCAAGTAGCATGCATTTTCAATTGATGCATGAGCACTGAACTAACTCCCTTAAAAAGCAATTACCATATTAAAGGAATTTAAATACTTTTATTATGTTTTTAAACACAAGCTGTACCTATCAAAATTATCTTTGGACTACTATTCAGTGCAGGTTTTTGCAGGACTTCTAAGCAATGTTTTAAAGTCACATCCTACCTTTCAACTTCGAAGGATTCAGAGGTATTAAGAAATACTGAAGCAGGCAGCCCAACCTGTAAAAAATATGAAGAAAATAAATCACCGTGTAAGTCAATGACAACTCAAAATGCTAGCAACTTTTTATGCAAATAAGCTACAGCCATCAGTATCTGAAATTATTAGTGGTGATTTAATCTTTACTTTATGTTTCTTCCTCCTTTACATCCGATATTAAAATACAGAGTTTATCAAGGCATTCCTTAAAGCTCAAAAAAATTAAAAAAAAAAAATCACATAGCAATGTGTTTTCAGATATTTTTTTCCTGAAATATGCATTTTAAAAGTTCCCTAAACTACACATAAGCAAGAAAAAAATTCTCCTTGAGAACGGCTCATCTGCTTGATCTTACTTTTTCATAGTCATCATCAGAATCATCATCAGGTTGGTTTGGCTTGGAGGGTAGTGCTGGTTTTTCAAATGAGAAGCTTCTAAAACTCTGTCCATCTGGTGGTGATCTCCTGGCAGAAACAGATCAAAAACTGAAGGACATCTCCTCAGGAAAACAGAACAAATATACACAAAACACTAAAGGGATAATAAAACTAGAACTGAAGAGCAACTTTCAGTTTAGCCCCCAAATAACAGATTAATTTAGGTTGCAAGGGGACCTCTAGAGATCATTTAGTCCAAGTTACTGCTCAAAGTAGGTCCAACTAGATCAGGTAGCTCAGGTAGCCACGCCCAGCCAAGTTTTGAGTATCTCTAAGGATGGAGGTTCCACAGCCTCTCCACAGCAACCTGTTTTGATGTTTCACCATCCAACACGGCAAAAAGTTTTTCCTACTATCTAGCTGTAATCTCCCAGGTTGTGACTTCTGCCTGTTGCCTCTACCTTATCACTGCAGACCTCCAAAGTTGCTCTCCCTTCTCCACCCTACCCATTAAGTAGTTGTAGACAGCAGTGATCTCTCATTAGCCTTCCTATAAAGGCTGAATGAATCCAGTTCTCTCAGTCTCTTCTCACGTATCTGTGCTACAGACCAAACATCTTGCTGGCCTTCCACTGGACTCACGCCAGTGTATCAGTGTCTTTCTTGTACAGTCCTACAGAGTTTATTACTTGTTCTTCAGGGCTGCTAAACAATCCAATGGACAAAAATATTTTCATCTGACTTACCACCATAACTAGTTCCACATCCCTTACTAAAGCTGACATTAATATAAAATGAAACACATTTCCTGTTTCTACAGAAGCCCAAAACTGTTTTTACGGTTCACTGAGGTTCTGATATTAAGGCTTCTTGTTCACTGCAATCAAAGGCTTTTAAGTGTTTAAAATAGACCTGAAAACAAGTGAACCCAAAATTTTGGTGGTTGGGGTTTTTTTTTTGTTTGGTTTTTTTTTTTTTTTTTTTTAGTTTATCTACTATTTCTTACTGAACTATTTCAGAAGGTAAACTGATTGCAAAATTTTTAAACAATAAATACAGAGGCAAAAAAGCACAATACTGTAAGGGATGGTGCAGGGAAGAGAAACAGACTTCTCAGATTCATATCGACATATGTTTGTCAACAAGTTAACTAATACACAATGGAAAAAATTTAATAGCGCATTGTATTTTCATACTTACTGTAACTGGGGACATGAAGACTTCTCTGGTCTAGGCTTGATTCCAGGGGGCTGGTGGCCTGGCACAGGTGGTTTTGGGAGCACTGGTGGCACAAACAGCCCAGGTTTACCATGTTCTCTTGGCACTTTGGGCTCTGTTGGTTTTTCAGTAAACTGTGACAGCTTGGGTTTACTGCTTGGTAGTGGAGGAGGAGTTCGCAGCGAAAGGTTTAAGGTTTTTAGCTTCTCGCATCCTTCTGGAGTAGGAAGAACTTGAGCTAGAGGCAGGGGCTCTGGAGGCAATGAACAAGATTCTTTGACACACACAGGCTTTTTGAAAGGAGGTAAAGGGGGTACAGGAGGCAGCTGTTCACTTAGTCTCCGGCTTGAGGATTGAATCTTTAGATTAGGTTCAGCTCGGCACTGTAACTGGGGTTCTCTCACATTTAAGTGATCCTCTAGTTTGATATCAGGTAAGCTTCTTTTAGGAGGTGGTGGTGGTACTGGCACAGTAGATTTGCCAGCAAAGGAATTTGCCCTTGATTCTGAGTAGGCAGCTTTTCTGATGTGAGGAACTGGCGGAGGCGGGTAGGCTGGGGGCAGGACCATATCTACAGAAAGAAAACATAAAAAAAACATGACACACTGAGGGGAAATACAGTATGTCAAGAAACAAGACTTTTCAAATTTATTTTCTATGTGATTTAAGATGTTTCATTGGCATCTGGTCTGACAGTACCCAAAATGCTGGATAAACATTCAACTTTCAGCACAATTCTGAATGCTATGTGTAATAAACTCCTGCAATTTTTATTCAGGCATGGCTTATGACAACTTCGTAAAGAGTTTTCCCTTTGCTAAAAATAAAGAAAAAGAGACTACATTAAAAGCATTACCCCTCCTCCAGGCTGATGGCCAGATACAGGCCCTTCAGGGAAGGCGGCCTGCAAGAAAACATGCCCTTAAAGGCATGTAACACTTTCTGTAAATTGTTACTGCTGTTACCAGGAACTTTTGACCCTAAATACCTCTCAAGATTAGATATCTGTGCATTACTTCAGTTATTTTACCACCTGCAATGCTTAAGATATGACCAAGCCAAAATAATAATCTGGCATTGTACATGAATGTTGCCTTCACTGGCGGCCTTTCACAGGGATGGGGCCTTTTGCAAAGGGAAAGAAAGAAATCTCATACCATCCTTCACTATGTCAGAAGTATCTGGCTGTAAGTAAGATTCATCCTCTTCCTCCTGGTCATAATCTGCAGATAAAAATCAATGTGTCAGACTCTGATAAGTACTCCTGGAACAAAGAGTCTTGAGTACTTACTGCTTTTTAATAAACAAATATTTTTTCAGTTTTTGTTAGGTTTTTTTTGTTTGTTTGTTTTTTTAAAGAGGTGAAAAACATAGTTAAAAATTTTGGTCCACGCCTCTGCTATTTAGAACAGTTTTTCCCTTAAACTTTGATGCCAACTAAGAAAGCCATTGCTTACAACAGTGGGAGATGAATTACGCTGCACATGAAATTTTTTCCATTTTTCAAGTTAAAGTTTACTTTCCGGTAACATTTTCTAGTGTTATAGCCTTCCTGAAAAAAATTCAAATCAGTCGCAGAGGCACAACTACATAGAAGCACTGGCAAAACCAGCTAGAAGAAAATAATTCCCAAAATCTAACCCTAACACAGAAACATTGATGATTTTGCAATACAGAAGCTTAAGCAAGCCTAGTGATCTACAAAACAATTAATTCTTTTGCCTCGCTCTGGCAACAACAACAAAAATCAAATGCACCACAACAAATGGCTTAAATGGTTTCAATGTCATCTTTAACCCTAAGGCAGAATAATCAAGACATGAAAAACACGCTCCTTCTAGGCAGTCATTTCTCAGAATTGACTATGATAGGAGCCTCAAGGACAATATGCATTATTTCCCCAGATAAATGGATTTTAAAAAAAAAAGGTAAGAATATCTGATAAAAATCAGTTAGCTCTTCTAATTTTCCTAACTTAAACTCATGCTAGGCCTCTTAACATAATTTGTATTGCATACAACCCTTCCCTCCCATAAACACAGAAGTACTAAACTACAATCCTACACAAAATGCTGATGAGTCTGTTTTCCTCTGCTTTGCAGCAATTGAACCGGATTTCCTAAAAAGACTCACTCCTGCCTTTTTGTCCTAGTCAGGAAAAATAGTCAGGAATTTCCTTTCAGGAAATGAGAGTACTTGCTCCAATCAACCCTGCCGTTAGAAATCTGAAAGGGCAGATGGGAAATGGCCTAGTAAAGGAACTATGTTGAACCGTGAGGATTTTACTAACACATCTCTTCAATACGAAGTCAGTTGCTGAAATATGTTGTGAATGCCTATCTGACAGGCTTCCTGTAATGTCCTCGCTTCTAATTAAAAAAAATAAATACACTCAGCCCAAACCATTTACTGTGAAACAGCTACAGCAACAAACAGGTATTAAACTTTGAATAAAAAAGGCTATGCTAAGAATGAGATTTTTAGAGCCTTACTTTAAAAAGCTACTCAGTTTGAAAGTCATTGAAGAATGTTAGCCTATGCATTTTACATAGGCCCATCCTATGCCTGACGCGAGATCTTCCTGAACTGGAGGGATGATCAGTTCTGTTTTGTACTAAACAGACCACAACACAGAGATAAAAACATCCCACTGTGGGTGACTGCTTGTTTTGCAGGACAGCTGAATTAATTTCACAGTCTAGATAGGAGGTAACTAGCTCCACAATGTTTTACTGCATTGTCTCCACATGTTTTCAGAACATACTTTTATGTGACTAATATTCCATTATTATAATTATATTAAATTATTGTGAATAATATTCAATCATCATATAAAGACCACTTTGTATTTCCACAATATGACCTATGGACATACTCAAAAGTTTTATCTTTTTTGCAAGATCTACAAACTTTTCGACATGCAGTCTTCATAAAAATTTTAAATAGTATTATTAGAGTGTCAAGATACCTCCTTGAAAGATCTGTATTTCTTTAGTTATCGTTTATTTTTATGAATGGTTTATGGCACACAGTATCTGCTTCTGATTTAAAATTACAACTACACACCTTGTAAAAACAAGAATTTATAGTGCAAAATGGATCAGTTTGATTAAGCTACAGGAATAGTTCCTGCAGAATCCAGAAGAAATAAGTAAGCAAATTAATAAGTAAATAAATAAGTCTTATTTAGCAGTGTCTAAATTTGTCACCTTCATTATCTGCTGAATGATGAGAATACTTGATATCAATGGGACGTTCTACTGAGCCATAGAAACTGTCTGCATCAGAACCAGAGTCACTGCAAAAGAAAAGACAGAGTACCTTCTGCATCATTGTGCTATGTGTCTCGGGACAGTAAACATGTCTGTTAGCAGGACTGTACCACTGGAAAGCAAGGCTGGAAAAGCAAAAGCAATCTATTCCTATTTCCCAAATAACAGCAAGGTATGTTGCTGCTGTCACTTTGAAGTGTTTATTTCTTTTACACAAAGCTGACGTTTAAAGTTCTCTTAGTAAAAAGATTTATTTTTGTCTTGGTATTATTTAAACTATGTATTAGGAAGGCCTTTCACTCTTTGACCTTACTGCACCTGTTTTTATTTAACAGTAAATTGCTTGTAGGTGCAAAGGGCCTAAAGCACTATTGCCAAGAACTAGTGCAAAAGGGATAAAAAGCAAATAGAAATTAAGGGTTGATACCTGAATTCTGTTATTGTTTCTTTCTTCTCATGGTAGTGATCAATTTCCCTCCTCAGGGATAGCATCCAATTCTAAATAAGAATAAAAATACAGAATTCAACACATCCATCTTTAAATCATTAAACAAAGATGCACACTGTCTGTCCTCTGTAAGAGCAGAGTATCTGTGCAAGGAACCCTGAAACATTGCAAGAAACATCGAAATAGTATTTATCCATGACTTGATACATGCATCGAGAGGACTTACCAGTCAAAATGTTCTGACTATCTAAAATGCTATAAGAACATGTTAAAATATTAAAATTTCAGTTTGCGAATTTCAAGCTGTTATTTCTAAAGCCAGGTACTTGTTCATAGTATGTTTATGGGCGAGACATTTCACTGAAGAGTATTCATACTTCATCAAAGGTTTAACATACAAATATTTGTTCCTTGGCTAAAAATAAACTGAGCAATATGGAGAAACACATGCTATCTAGTAGGTCACTTACAGCCATTCCCTAAATTACAAGTTGAACTAACTCTAAATTAATAGTTAAAACTTCAGATGTGATTTTCAGAGGAGTCCAAAGAACTAGGTATACAAATTGCAGTGACAGCTACACATCCAGTTCGTTTAGATTTTAGGGAAGTCCAAGATTCGCTTTCTGCTTCAAGGAAAATTGTATTGCAAAAAGAAGAAGAAAGTTACCTTTCTTTCATCTTCAGAAGAAGCTGAAAAAAACCACGTCCTGTGCTTCTTGCTAATGTGAACTAACTTGAAAGGAAACACATTGCTTGATGTTGTCTCCTCAGCTGCCCGCATAACCCTGAGAAGAAGAACAACCAATACATAAAAAGCTTAACTCTGCTCTGCAAGTCATAAAGCTCTGATAGAAAGCAGTTTTACCGGCCAGTTTTGCCTTAACAAAAACAACCCCCAAGCCCAGGAAAACACCATCAAAATTCCCAGATGTGGGGGACTGAAGTCGCAGAAAGGACATTAAAGTGGTAGAAAGGACAATGCAAGAGCGCTGACAGTAGAAAAAGCACTATTAAACCACGAGCTAAACTTATAAATGGATGTTTTCACCTGTTCAATAGTTTTAATGAATTGTATTAATTCACAAGCTTCACACCATGGCAAGAAGTATGTAGGGTGTCTGTGATCCTTATTTTAGAAAGGCACAGAGTAGAAATCAAAACACAGGTTGTCCATGAAAATAAATGAGAACTAACATTAAAAGTTAATTTAATTTTTCCACTTCTCCCTTATAAAAACTTTCTTGCACTTTATTATTTTAAAACATGCATAACAACCTCTTTCACAAACTGCATTAGATACCTTTCTTTTGATTTTTCCCCCCAGAGGAGTCTCAAATGAGGAAATTCCTTACACGCACAAAAATTTGGTTGTAAATGCTCGCTATAAGGCTTTGGAACGAATAAGGAGACTAAAATCTGAGACTGTGAGTTATCTAAAAGTAACATTTCTAAGATTTACTCAGCATAAGCCGAAGAGAAATCCAGTTGAAGCTTTTACAATCATTATTGGGGCTTTCTTTCTTGTTCCTGAACTTTTAAACTCACCGATTTCCTTATATAATACAGTATTTCCATAAATCCTTAATATTTAGGGAAGGTGGTTTGTAAACGTAGGAAAAAATATTATCAGAGACATTTGACATTTGGTTAGGTACCTAACCAAAATAACATTGTTTTGGCCTTTCAATACTTAAAGGGTGCTCATAAGAAAGTTGGGGACAGATGGGGGCCTGCTGTGATAGGACAAGGGGTAATGGTTTTAAACTAAAAGAGGGGAGATTTAGGATGTAAGGACGAAGGTTTTTTACAGTGAGGGTGGTGAAACACTGGCACAGGTTGCCCAGAGAGGTGGTAGATGCCCCATCCCTGGAAACACTCAAGGTCAGGCTGGACGGGGCTGTGAGCAACATGATCTCATTGAAGATGTCCCTGCTCTTTGCAGAGGGGTTGGACTAGATGACCTTTAGAGGTTCTTTCCAGCCTAATCTATTCTAGGAAAAAGAAAAAATATCTAATAAACATCCTCAAGCTGCCATTAAGAACCGTGTCAACTGCAAAAATATTAAAGAATTAGAAACTGCATCTTTTTTAGAACCCCAATCGTACTTTTAAGATGGAGGTTGTAGTTTTCTGCATCTGCCCAGTCCAAAACAAAGCCACAAAAGGAACTCTAAGTTATTTTACTAATGTAAGGCTTAAAAGGATGTTAATGTGGGAAATACCCATGGTACAGCTGGGAGGGACACTAGCAATAGGCATCACTATACATTTTGAGTCACTAGTGACCACAGCACTTCCTCATCTCCTGTCCACTCTTAACACATAAAGGCTATTGAATGCAAACTGCATAATAAAAGTCAAGGGAAGCCTTAGAGTGACTTGGTTTTAGAACTGCATACCTATAAAATAGGCCATTGTTGTGGTCAGTTAGAAATCTCTCACATTCTAATAACAGATATTCCAAAACTCTGAGAACATTATGCAGTTCAAGAATAACACTTACAAATACAATAAAATAGCAGTGCAGACCAATTATGTGATAGTACTCTACATTCGCTTTCTTATTAGTTCTTTCTTAGCATCAATTACAACAGCAATTTCCTAAAGTTAGGTTGGACTTCTATTAGTAGGCCTTGAACGTATACTGCACTCAGTCAAATTCTGATAGTACTGGTTAACTTGAAAGACATTATTTTTGTCTTCGACTTAAAAAGCAAACATCAAGATTTATAACTTGTAGCAAAATGTCTTGACATTTTGCACATGCATTCTCTCATTTATCACTCCTGTAGTTGATTTGATTTTGACACTAATTAGTGTTACTGAGTCAGCAACTCCATAAATATTCCTTTGTAGTTTTGTGAGGATCATTGAAATCACCAGAGAACAAAGATCGTTTTTCTGACAGAATCCACATGTATCTGCCTGTGCAAAGTCTTCATTAAGTCAGTAACAAGAGTAAGCCCGTTGCAATTTATCATCTTTTCTGGTTAAATTACAAAAGATGAAGGCTACACATCTGCAAAGCACAGGAAACATCATCTATACAATTTGAAAGGAATACATATCTTAGAATCTGAGATCAGCACTTAACCCAAACAACAGATGTAGCTGAGTTTAACTTAGTTGGAAATGAAAACCACAGCCCCCTGAATTACATAAAAGGAGCTCAGG